>NC_089794.1:390000-690000 GCF_040412425.1 Macrobrachium rosenbergii
ACCCTGATGGTATGGGCTTCTTTTGGGTATGATGGTGTTGGGAAGTTAGTGTTCCTCCCCAAGAATGAGTATATGAACAGGTTTAACTACTTCCAGCTTTTGGGGGATCACTTAGAGGAATCTTTTGAAAACAGTGGCACCAGTTTTTTCATGCAGGATGGAGCACCGTGCCACACCGCTAAAATAGTGGTCAATTGGTTAAAAGACTGTGACATGGCCTTTTTTAGTGACTGGCCAGGGTTCTCGCCTGATTTAAATCCCATTGAGAACTTTTGGAACATCATTAAGAGGCAACTCCCGACCCGGGATACCTCTTCTCTCCCAAAGCTCGAAGTAGCCATCAGGGAGGTTTGGGAGTCATTGGAGCCGGAGACCCTCCAAAATCTTGCAGACAGTGTTCCCAAGCAACTTAGAGAAGTCATCAAGCACCAAGGCAACACAAACAAGTATTAGTGAAGGGATAAGAGCTCCAAATCATACTTTTTCAATGACTAATCCTAAAAATTGCATTTTTTTCAGGGTGTGGCTTAACTTTCCACGTGTACTGTATATATATATAATATTATATATATATATATATATATATATATATATATATATATATATATATATATATATATATATATATATATATATATATATATATATATATATATATATATATATATATATATATATATATATATATATATATATATATATATATATATATATATATATATATCTCAGGTTGAAGAGGTAAAGGCACGCATGTCTCTTACAAGAACAAGTTTATTGCCAACGTTTCACATCACATGATGCATCCTCAAGGCTGGAAATTACAGACAATAAATACTTAAAATGTCACTTCCACAATGGGAAAAGCTTCTTTAAAATTTTTTTTAAAAATTTACAACTACAAAAAAATTAAAACAAGAACTTGAAAGGAACACCTACCAAGGCAAGAGCTAAAAAGTGACTAGAAAGACAGGGAGGAAATAAACAAACGAAAGAAACCTATATGAACGTGGAGAGTAAACAAACAGGCAGTTATGCTATAAACAGTTGTCTGACGACGATTGGGTGTTTAGTGTTGGTACATTAGTTTTTATAAAGCGACTCCAACACCATCAACTCGTCGTCGTCCTTACGGGCAGATCCAATAATTTTAAAATCATTAATATCCAGCGGGTACCACAAATCTTGGAATGATTCGAACATTGGATAATTCGGGATTGGACAATGTGCAACCCGTCCTGAAGCTGACACCTTGGTGGGAGCAGAAACGGACCTTGAGAAGCCTCTAGTACATCCAACGTAGGTTCCCAGACTACATCTGGGACAGGTATATTTATAGATAATGTTGGATGTCAAGGAAGGACTCAGTCTGTCCTTCACTCTGAAAAAGAACGGATATTTAGAGGGTTTCGTGGAATCAACTTCAGATTTACAGCTGGCAATTCATGATGAATTAAATTCATACATTTCTTTTTAAAACTTTTATCATGAAGGAAAGGGAACTTAGCATAAATACATAATTTGGGAACGGTATATGTGGGAATAGGTTGTTCCATTTTGCAGTTAAGAGCTTATTAAGTACTCGATGGAAATAGTGGGATGGAAAACAATTGCTGCGAAAAAAATTAGCCAAGAACTCTACTTCTTTATGAAAGGCTGTTCTTGTAAGAGACATGCGTGCCTTTACCTCTTCAACCTGAGATGTTTGTCGGGTCTGTTTTAAGATTCTTCGATTCTTCTATATATATATATAATATATATAATATATATATATATATATATATATATATATATATATATATATATATATATATATATATATACAGTAGAATATATATATATATATATATATATATGGTCCTCAACTGTACTAGAACTCGACATAACTGTCTAGGATTTCAACGAAATGTTGAGTAAATTTTGTGTTGGAGCTCAAACAACAAACCGAAATCCAACCCGATGAATCATATGATGTTTGTAGAAAAAGAGTTTTTGGCTGCCGCTAGTTGGTGTTGTTGGTGGCGTTCTTCCCATGCTTATTTAAAAGCATTTAAAGCCCAAACATGCTGCTGCTGCTCCTGCTGTTGAAAAACAAGCCAGATTATCACATTAAATTAATAATACAGTATTTATAAGCTGTATTACTGTATGTCTGTTATCATAAAATTAAGAAAAATTTCCTAAATTACGTCGGAACTCGGCAGCTTGTGGCAGATATAAACAAACCACAGCGCCGCCCTGGTGGTGTATCGCGGTACTAATTACATAAACATTCAGTATTTATGGTACATTTCATACAGAGTCTACTGGAATAGTGTACAAAATCACTGTAAAACATCTTTCAGTAAATGTACCATAAATACTCAATGATTATGTAATTAGTACCGTGATACACCACCAGGGTGGCGCTGTGGCTTGTTTATATCTGCCACAAGCTGCCGAGTTCCGACATAATTTAGGAAATTTTTCTTAATTTTATGATAACAGACATACAGTAATATGGCTTATAAATACTGTATTATTGATTTAATGTGATAATCTGGCTTGTTTTTCAATGTTATCATTATTAACAACAGTTTTCATGTGTACCCGTTGCAGTACATTCTGGTAGTGCCTATAGGCTACCTAGCCTAGCCTATGGCGCTCAGTCTATCATCGTTAATACGGCCGCATTGGTCATAGGCCAATTTTTTTTATATAGTATGCATTTAAAAATGTAAAAAGTGCTTCTGATACGGTAAGTTATTCAACTCTGAACTTATTTAATTGTAATTTGTGTAAAGTTTTGTATAAAAAGGCAAGGTTGGGGTAATGACTGGTGGTCAGGAATGGATTAATCCATTTTCAGTTATTTCTTATGGGAGAAATTAACTCAGAATTGACAAAATCGAATCTCAACACTTCCTCTGGAGCAATTAGCCGAGGACCGAGGTTCTACTGTATATATATATATATATATATATATATATATATATATATATATATATATATATATATATATATATATATATATATATATATATATATATATATATATACATATATATACATATATACATATATACATATATACATATATATATATATATATATATATATATATATATATATATATATATATATATATATATATATATATATATATATATATATATATATATATATATATATATATATATATATATAGGCAGTCCCCGGTTATTGGCGGGGTTCCGTTCCCGACGGAGTGACGACAACCGAAAATCGCCGCTAACTGAAAATCGGCAATAATAGCACTGATCCCTGGTTAGCAGCGCTGATAACCGGTGATCGGTGCCGCCGATAAGAGGCGATCAGCGCTGATAACCGGTTATCAGCGACGAAAATCTGGTTATCGTCGTCGCCAGACAAGCGCTGTAAAACCAGATCGCCGGTAACCGGGGACTGCCTGTATATATATATTATATATACATACATACATACATATATATATATATATATATATATATATATATATATATATATATATATATATATATATATATATATATATATATATATATATATATATATATATATATATATATATATATATATATATAGTAATACGATCTTACACGATTGAGTTGTGCGAATTCACACACACACGAACTTTTCATTGAAACCTAACTAACTGGCATACGCGATTTTTTCAGACACATGAAATTCTCGAGAAACCCTGCAGGAGTGGTAATGTTTAATTTTTGAAGTAATTTACAAGTTTTCGTACTTTGATGTGTAAAATCTGTATGAAAAATGCATTACATGCTTTTGTGTAAAATCAGTATGAAAAATGCATTTCATGTTTTTATGTGTAAAATCTGTATGAAAAAAGCATTTCATGCTTTTATGTGTAAAACCTGTATGAAAAATGCATTTCATGCTTTTATGTGTAAAATCTCTATAAAAATGTATTCTTTTTATTTCTGTACATGCATAAATATGATGCAAAGGTAATTTCAGCACATTCAGTTAGTGTACTTTTACAAGATGTGATACCCATTTGCAAAGTTACTGCACTTTTCAAAGATGATGCCCCTGCAGAAAATGCTTGTTTAATGTTTGAAGTACATTTATAAGTTTTCATGCTTTTAACTGTAAAATCGATATGGAAAATTTATATTTATATTTTTGTACATAAATATCATACAAGTATTATGTCCATTCGCAAAGTCTTTGTCACTAGGACTGTACATGACCTTGAGATGAGGTTTGTTCAGTCACGCTCATTTGATGAAATGAATTCGTTAATGTAATATCAGAGATATATCTAAGAGTTGTATAAGTGTCATTCTTTTAAAATTACTTTGTTAACCTTGGAGAAAAGTGCTGGTGCAATCTGTATGTGCACGTAATTACAGCACGTTCAATTGGTGTACTTTTACAAGATATGATACCCATTTGCAAAGTTACTGCACTTTTCGAAGATGATACTCCAGCAGAAAGTGTGTTTAATTTTTAAGTACAGTTTTATAAGTTTTAATGTTTTTAGGTGTAAAATCAGAATGGAAAATTTGTATTTATATATTTGCGCATAAATATGATACAAAAGCAGTACAGTTACTGTATTACAGTATATGTATCTCTCTCTCTTTCTCTCTCTCTCATTTGTAGTTAGCGCTCAAACATATTTTTACAACTTATTATTTCTCTGTACATCATTACCTGTACATTATATAATTTTAAATAAATTGATTGAATTTTACCTGTCATGTACTACCTTCTACAAACATTATGTGCATGTTTTCGCTATTTTATTGAATTGTTATGACTGTGACCCATGAAGTTTACCGAAAAAGTGAAAAAGAAAATGGCATCCCATGAATTAGGGGTAACATTAGTATACGTACACATCCACTGTAAATGCGCTATTATGAAACTGCAGTACTCAATATTTATGTCAACCATTTATTTCTTTTTTAAGGGTAATAAGCTAAATTTTAAATAAAATTACACTAATTTTAGTTCATTTAATTGTTAGCTTAATACTTTGGGAGCATGATTAGGGTCATATTTAGTACTTAAACTCTAGAAATAAACAATTATTAGCAATTTTAATGACCATGCCAAACTTACATGAAAATTCACCTTGCGCGACGGGCTCCAGAACCTAACCTCGCGTAAGTTCGGGGTATGACTGTACATATATACATATATATATATATATATATATATATATATATATATATATATATATATATATATATATATATATATATGTGTGTGTGTGTGTGTGTGTGTGTGTCTTATATATATATATATATATATATATATATATATATATATATATATATATATATATATATATATATATATATATATATATATATATATATATATATATATATATATATATATATATAAAATAAATCACAATCTTTACTTTTTACATTAGCTCTTGCCACCAAGCAACAAGAGGGCTTTCTAAGGAGCACTGTTCCTGGCTGTTAAGACTGTCTTCTCTTCCATCAAGTTCTTGAGAGGGAGATAACAGCTCCAGGTCATGAAAGGGTCCTGGTTCTCTGTTAAAACCCCAGGGTAAATGAGCAAACCGCGTTACTGAGTTAGACGTAGCTCAATACCTCTAAAAACAGGAACATTTGAGATGAGATCCTATATCCTCTCCGATAAAAAAGGCAATGCTGCCACTGAGTCATAAGTGTCTCAGATGATGAAACTTAGAGTCTGAGACACCCGATTTGGAACATCATTCACTTTGATTGGTAGGCTCAGCTAGAAGATGACATCTGCATCTTTCAAATGTCTCTTGTAGCATCTCTGAAAAAAAAAAACCCTCTTTCCTGACAAGCACCCAGACAGCTCAAAGCCTGTCCATGTAAGAGCATACCACCCTTGGTGGTGTCTCTTGAAATGAGGTTGTTCAAGAAGAAACAAATAGTGGAAGGATTCTTGGAGAGTCCACCAATCAAACGTAACAATTCGGGAACCATAAATTATGGTTCAGAATGGGGGTTGCGAGGAACGTCATAACGTTCTGACGAGCCTGAGAAAGTTCAGCCCTTCCTTGACCATGTCAAACAGTAGAAGAGCTTAGAGGTCCAGGTTGGAACAATCTTGCAGTAAAGTGTCTGTTGCCCAGACTAGAAGATTCCTTTAAGGAGGCAGACAGTCGAGATTAGCCCGCCCCACAGAGGCACATGATCCAACAGTTCAGGGGATTCAAGGTCCACTCAAGAGTAAGAGTGTGTTTCTGATGACTCAGTTCAACCATCAGAAATTCCAGTTGGACTACAAAACACTCAATTTATCGTCCGTAGAAAAACCCTCTTGTCGCTTTGTGGCAAGAGCTAATGTAAAAAAAAAGTAAGGATTGTGATCTTGTCAAAAGGAATACCGCAGTCTACGAGTGAGGGAGGGTTAAGAAGAAACTTAAGTCTTAAGCCAATGGCTCTCAGCTCTATGGCATAAATGTGAAGGTTTGTTCCACCAGGGACACATCCCAGAAATTTCCTGGTTCCCCAAGCAGGCTCCCTCTACTAGAGCAAGGAGTGAGAAGCAGCCTAAGACTAGTTTCATGATGAGGGACTTCGTCCGAAAGTTCAAATTCAGACAGATACCACCGTAGGTCCGAAAAAGTAGGTCTTGGGAAAAAACAGCAAAGTCCTGTTATGATTCTCTGTCCATATTGGTCTTGTGGGACGGGCTGAAGTTCATGGTCAGAAAGGAAGACAAAAGTAAGCAAAGCGAGGACTCGAGAGAAGTCTTATGCCATAGATATCAAAGTCTAAATTCTTGCACTGGAAGACCCTGTCTTGTAGGATGGATCTGAGACATCTTTTGGAGTTTGTATGTGGACATGAAATGCAGCATCCTACATATCCAGGAACTCCACCTAATCACCCTGGAGAATGGACGACAGGTCTGTTCAATTGGTCTCTGCAAGCAAACAAACTTGTAGAACTTTGTGCAGACTCGCAGATACTTGACAGCCACAGACACATGGCCATCAGGGCGGGATCAACTTGTTAGTGCAATAACGCCTTGCGTGGACTCGATGACGCCTCATACAGGCTGACAGCATGTGCAGAACTGTACTTTGTTAAAAACTAATATCTGACATGTTTATAGGAACTTGGAAATTCCATAAGATACACAAAAGTCTGGCCATGGGTGACAATGGTCTTGAACAAAACCAGGAGTGATGACTTCTGCGGCAGGACTAATTCTGTCTAAGCATCAGAGGGCGGGAAGGACAAAAAAGACATGTCTTGCTCCCTTAAAAATCCAAGTCAGACTCCCAACTCCCTGAAGAGGTGACAGCCTTCTTCAACAAGCTCATAAATTCGTATATAAAAGTCCCTGTCTGCAAAGGACAGTGCTTTGAAACACTAATTGATGTCACAAAAGGGAGCAAACCAGCCCATCTGGAACTCTAGGCAAAGGTGAAAAAGGCTGAAAAGAGACACAACCGCCTGAGAGCGGTTGTATGGTACTCAAAGGAGGGAGTCCGATACTGAAGAAGGACACCCAATGATCAGACTAGAGTCGGCCACTTGAAGACCGGAGCTAGGCGCTCAATTGGAAATTGTGCTCAAAAAAGAACAACAGTCTGTTCTGAGAAGAGACAGGCACCCCGCTAAAGAGAGACTGGCGTCAGCCACTAGTAGGCTGGCGCCAGACGCATGACAGCTGGTACTGGAAGCTCTATTTGAAGACGAGCTCTGGCGCTATAGGGTGCTCGGGCGCTACTGGAAGCTCAGGCGCTATTAGGCGTTCAGGAGCTTACGTTCTGCTTGGGACCAATACTGGTGTTCCGCATGCCTCCACTTAACCTGTAGAGATGTGGTAGTATAGCCAGGAGCGTCTGCATAATTGGAAGTTTTGCAGCAAAGGAGTTAACCGAAGGCAAAGTACATCTCTATGGATGCCTTTACGATGGCTGTCCGTCGACACCTGCGGACAACAGGCTCGACTGAAGGGCAACTACCAGTGGGCAAACCCCTCCAGACTCCCATGGACTTCAGTATGCCTCCTCCCTGGTGCATGGAAGTCTGATAGGGACTGGGTTTAGGAGATCCGAGGGGGCGCATAGCTACCCCTTCACTACACATCCAGAAAACGCCTTTCCAGTGGCTGTCTGTAAATACCTGGGACCGGTAACAAGTTCGACTTAGGGGGCAATTGCCTGTGTGTAAACCGCCCGACCTCCCTTGGACTTCCAGTATGCCTCCTCCCTGGTGCATGGGAGTCTGACAGTGATGTTTGTCTAGGAAGGAGCATCAAGGGACGAGTAGCCACCTCCTCCACTGCACAACACTTCACTATTATTACAAGGTTAACATCTGTTAACCCAGACACAAGACTGGCAATGGCACGGGAAGGAAGCGAGGGAGCCAGGCGTGGGAGCAAATGGATAAAAAAGGCAGGAGGGCCAGCAGTATGAGAGAGTTGGTGCCAGGAACTCAGAAACTGGCGCCAAGCGGCTGATAGCGCCCAGGCTCTGCAGTTGGCACCAGGCAAGCTAGCAGCTCGGGAGCTGGCGAGCACTACTGGACACTCTTAGTATGAGCTTAAAAAAAAAAGTGGAACTCTTCACAATTTGTGTCATCTTGTTTAGTATATGTACTGTCAAAGCAAGTACCAAAGCACGGTTCTTGGCTGTCAAGAACTACTTCTTTTGCTAAAGCTCATCGTAACCAAAACATTAAGCATAATTCTCTCCTACTGCGTTCCTACCCTTACACTTTTCAGTTCTTTGCAAAGGAAAGTGTAATATTAAGATGTTCCAATTAATTGTATATGAACAAATGTTATGATGTGCTCAGTACCATCATACAAACATATCTCAAATCCTAACCAACATAACTTGAGTTTGCAGATAAGTATTCATTACAGAAAATATTGGATCGGTAGAGAACGCAAAATTTAAGTTATATTACACTAATCGGTAAACAAGGTAGCAAATGCAATATTAAAGTTTTTTATGCTACTCAGAAAAAGAAAAGTTAACCTTTACTGACATAGTTCAAAGTATACTGAGTACCGTCATACTGACATATCTCAAATCCTATCAAACATTGAGACTGTTATCTACTGTATTAAGTCTTGCACATTATATAGCGCATGCCGAAGCTCTGTGGAAGCTTCGGCGCTATCTAACGGGTTGTTGTGTTTTGGGACTGGGGAAGCTCCGTCATGTTGTAGCAAGATTTAACAGTATTATAACCATTAAAGCCAACATTTACACAATATAACATTATTAATTTGGAAAAGGAAAGTTAACCTTTACCGAGAATAGTTGAAGTACACAGAGTATCACCATATAGACATGTCTCAAATCCTAACAAACACTAATTGAGACTTGCAGATAAGTAATTCAATACCGTAAATATCGGTTCGGCAATGAACGCAATGTTTACGTTTATTACATCAACCAGTAAGAGTGGTAGTGCGATAAACTACGCTACTGGAGTTAAACCATTTGATTGCAAAATTGCTACTGTAGCAAAATATGATAAACTTGAATCAGATCTTAATAACAAAACAATAAAATACTAATCCTGAAAGCTGTAGGCTTGAAGGTTACCCAAAATCAGCATGACAATAACTGAAAATCGGTGATAATAGCACCGATCCCTAGTTATTGGCACTGATATCCGGTTATCGGCAACAATAACCGGGGATCGGTGCCACCAATAAGTGGGGATCAGTGCCGATAACCAGGGATCAGCACCAATAACTGAAGATCGCCACATATCAGTGCCGAAAGTCCAGCTATCATCGTCACTAGACAAGCGCCATAAAACTGTATCGCCAATAACTGGGGATTGCCTGTATTCCCGTTAGTGGGCAGGACCCGTCGTCTGCACTGAACTTTGAAGCGTTACCCACGAATTTTTTCATTTAATCTGCCGTGCAAGAGGAAACTATAGCTATGTAATTACTTAGTAAGTTACTTATACAGAATTTAAGGGTTTCCATTTTTTATCCTCCCTATCCTGACACTCTATGCAAGTATTATAACTGCATTCTTGCCCCTACATTTAGCGCATTTAGTACAAGAATCGTAAGAAAACTTGGTTAACCTAGTTTTACAATCCTCAAAACAGAAGGGAATACTGGATGTACTAGAATCCAACATTGTTAACTAAAGCGATTCCTAAAGTTAACCACCAAATCATCAACAACTGAAAGCCACAACAACAAATTCTGAATACTTCACCAAGATCAGGCAAATAACTATCCAAAAAGCAATGAAGCAGCTGCGGAAAAACTCCCGATGTTGATCCGAAGCCGGCAGGAAACAAACTGACCTCTCTGTTAAGTTGTTCCTTTGAGTCCCAGATAGTGGGCAGGACCCTGTCACCTACACACAAATGACAGAAGCACCGCCACATGAATTTTGAATTTTTAAGCTGTCATAGTTAGGAACCAATAGTTATGTAATTACTGGCTAAGTTACTTATATAAAAGCTTATTTCATATTAAAATAATTTTGTTAGCAAATCTAAACACTCATAAATTCACTGTCACCATTGAAGTTCTCCACCAGAGGCAGAAAGGGAGTGAGTGAGAAGGGGAGGACACACAAGCAACGATGAGAGAATGAAACTCCTATGACATAGTCATATCTTTCTTGGCCACTTATAAGCGATAAAGAGCATGACATATAATGTTGGTTTTAAGCCAATACAGTTGTGAAAGCTCCCAAGCAGACAAAGGCCCATCTAACCCTGACCACTCAGCTCTCCCAGCCCTCTTCCCCAGAATGCACTTATCCTGGCTTATCCCCCACAATACTCAGCCACTCAAAAGTGAGAAAAAAATGATATTTAAGTGATGCTCTTATCGTTAAGCCAAAACAGAGGCACAAGCTCCCATGCAAAGAAGGGCCAAACCAGCCCTCCTGACTGCTCCCCCCATCCCTGAAACACTTACCCTGGCCTACCACCCAACAATTCCCATTTCTCAGTGTGCTTATGACTGCCACCCACACAGATAGATGTTTTCATTTCTATTTATTATATACATATTGTAAAGCTGCAGACCCTTCAGATTATGTTGATTTCTGGATAGCGTGAACCCTGATAAATGTGGGATCACCTCATTCTAACAGTCTAAAAGGATTGGGGTTCTTTGAGAAGTCCCTAAAACACCCTGCAAGTTGGGAGACTGGAGGGCACGCTCCTGCTGACATCAGACTGTGAAAAACAATACTTATCTTGATCAACATGGTGAAAAAGGTTCCTGGTTTTCAAAATCTGCTAAGGGAAGAGAAACTACAAACTACCTTCCATATTTCCATGGTTTTCAATTTTCCATGTCTCTCCAAGATTTTTCCAAAATGAACACCAGCTGTTGGCATATCAACAAGAGAGGATGGGTTTCTAACAAAAGGCACTGGAGCAATATGATGTCATTACAGTATCTCGTGATTTTAACAGAAACACAAATGTGTCAGAAAATAAAACACAGCACACCTATCCAAGACTGTAAACTTCCATAGCATCAAGCCCACACCATCCAATTCTTCAAATCAATCTACAAATGCACTGTAGCGATTGGCACCAACAATTTTGCTAGAACCAACAAGTATCAAGACTAAATGTGGCTGATAATCTGCTGACATTCCTTTTTCTTGACTCCCTTGCAAGGTCTCTTTAATCCAGGAGTACAAACAGTGGCATATACATACTATGTGACTGGTGTATTTATCAAATACCCTGTTTCCCAACTGGACACAGCCTTGCTATATCAAAGGTGCTTCTCCTTTGCCAAAAAGGTAGCTAGCTTGATCTACCACTTGCTTCACCCTCTTATGTGGTGAACAACAAGATATGATGGAGGAGTTTGTCATTCCTTGTTACAGTGTGGTACAAATAGTGTGCAACATAAGAGGGCTTTGGACTTCCCCTTATGTCTGGAACTAGCAGGAGGAGCTCTCATAGGTTATGCTAGCATTTGAGCTGGATGAAGGCATGATGTGATAACATTTATGCTGGTGGCACATGTGGTGCTTGGCACCAAAGAGTATGTTGAGAATTGACCAGTCAATCTGATACACAAAGCAAAGGTCCAATACATTCATTCGTTCATGCTCTTCTTACTTCATATGTAAAGTAAACGTTACTCTTCCAGACAAAACAACAAGGGGAACAATTAGTGGGCTTCTGATAATTGAGGGTGCTTTGTGGCCTTACACAGAGCTCTAATGAGGTAGAAGGGAGAACCATTTCCACTTGAATGGGGAGAGTGTTAGAGGAGTGGGAAGATGGGGCTTCTTTTGTGGCACTCCTTTCAAGAACCTGACATGATAGGATAAGACCATTCTGGATCTGCTTTAGTGATGGATTGCAGATCTTACCTCTGTATATAACATTCTAGTATCCTGAGAACTATCACTTGAATGTGGGATTGAAGGGAGCATTGCTGGTCACCTCATACTATTGTGTCACAGTCAAGGCACGATGAGGAGCATTCATTACAGGTACTGAGAGACTTTTTCATAAATGCAGAGTCAAGAAAATTAATGGCCATGTCATAGTTTGTAATAGTTACACCTATAACTATTTTGTGGGCTTTGCCCTTGAGGCATCCTAATAGGTTTGGGAATTTCACCATACTATGGATGTCTGTGTAATCATGGTGCCCTTATAAGTGGACCAAAATGGGGTCGAGTCCTCCACCTTTCCTTTGATGAGCGGAAAGGTGACGTTTGGAAGTTATGGCTGGATATGGGGTTGGCACTGGTGGCACCAGCATTACTGGCTGTGTTGGAGTAGGGATGTTAGCAAACCTCATCCCTTTACCTTGCAAATACAGGTATTGGCTGGAGTCAGGAAGACCTTGGATTCTCAGACAACAGTAGTCAGGGCTTCTGCACAGCACATTGTAAGTCCAATGACACTCTCCATACACTTAATGTGGCATTTAATCACTGTCTGAGTTATCTATTCTTGCTGGATTATGTTCTCCAGCATCAGCTCTGCCTCTTGCTTTGAAGATTCATATCACATTTGAAGATTCATATCACATTTGGGTAAGATGATTAGCACATTTCAACATAGTTACAACAGCGATGGAAGGTGACCTCAAGGACTACCAACAGGAGTGTTCAACAAAGAATTTAAGGCAATGGGTTCTGATCTGTTTATTATGGCATACAATCTTTGGTGACAGGATCACCAATGTAATACACACGTAACGTTCAAAATTTGAGCCCCGAATAATAATCTATATAATCAACAAACAAATCCTGAATTATGCAATTACTAATCGTATATTCTACAGAGGATTAAACAAAGAGACTTGAATAGCAATAGAAATGAAATACAAATATCTAGTGATAACACTTATAAGAAAAAATAAAACATCTAGTAAGAATCGATTATGAATAAGTGCTCATCCAATGAGAGATAGTTGTGTGATGGTGACCCAGTAAAGTACACACAACTAACTGATAGAAAACCACTGAATTGCAAGTGCATTCAATACCATGGCCTTTAAGAAAGGGGGGAGTGAATAAAAAACTGAGCAAAGCCATTTATGCAATTTTTGTTTATCAAAACAATTTTGATAAACCTATGAACAAAATCCACCTGAGCAGGCACTCTAACCTTGGTGACATGTCAATGAACTTTGGGGTCTGCTCATGGGTATCAACTAGACTTTGAAGGATGACTAATATGTGAGCATTGTAATAAAAGAATTAACACATACATCTAAGAAGACAGTATTTCCTAAGCAGCATCAACACTATAAGAATAATTTTCTAAGAAGAGAGAGAAAAGCAAAAAAGTATAAGAAATGATGGAAGCATCAATTCCTGTACAGAACTAGGGTAAACATATGAGTCCATAAAAGATTTATGGGCAATGTTCTGAATTTTAATAAAAAAAAAACCACTCAGAGCATATGACAATGTCCTTCCAAATTCACCCGAAAGTGCTGAAAATATTGGGATAATTGCATACAACAAAAAAGAAAGGGATGCAGCATTGATATGCAGGTTTCAATAATTGCATCATACTATGGGAATCTTAGACAGTTCTACATTAAGAAGTAAAAAAGACAATCACCAGAAAAATTATTTGCATACAAAATACAATTAATTTCTCAAGAGAGAATATAAAAAAAAAACAATCATAAGCAACCATGATGTAATGTAACAAATCCAGGCATAGGCAATGACAGTACAACACAAAAAATCACTTTGAAAATAGATTATATGACAAAAGTATGATTTCAGAATGAGCCAAAAACACTTGAGCCAACAAACAAATACATTTAAAAGTGGAACAACAGCAACAACAGTAATTGGCAATCAATATGAGCAAAAAAATTTGCATGTAACAAAATCCAATTAATTTATGTAATAAGTCAGCACCTGTACCTGTCTCCTCATTGAACAATTGGTGTAGCTGAGAGTAAAAAGGACATGGGAAAAAAAAGAGAACCACTTACCCTTTCTGCCTAATCTGGCACTCAATCATTTTACCTAAAAAAAGCCTATTAGCATGACAGGCATTTGCAAACTGTTGTATATACCAGGACTCTTGTGTTACACTAAATCTATGACACATAGTGCCAATTAAAAACATGCTTAGTGTCACTTTCATTAATTGTGCACTCCACTAGCTATAGTAGCACTACTGCCTTTTTTACACATAAGAGCACTAATGCCATAGCAATGTCAGTAAAATGCTCCACTGGAAGTAGCAAGAAAAAAAAGAGCTCTGTCATCAGACAGTATCACAACATAATCCCATGCAAGTCTACAAATTATAACACCAGTTAAAAAAAATAATAAACAAACCTGAGGTTCATCAAGCTTCTTTGTAGAAACTTCTTTTGCCTCCTCTAATGATTTGTTGTCAGAATTTTGTTCTAGTGTGTACCAAAAGCCAATAAGAACACCCAGTATTGTTAACTCTAGTATAATTGTTCTGAAAAGAGAGTAATAATCAAATAAGAAAAAGCAAAATAATAGATCAACCCATTAATCATACTCAAATTCTGAAAAATACTCATAGTAAAATTATGGTAAAAATCACCCTGATGCAATGAAATCAATATGATATGGAGAAAACAAAGTGCTAAACAACAGTAAACAATTAATATTTTTATGATACAAACCACAATACCAGATTAAAACTAATGGAAACAAGTTATTCAAGCATCATTCCCTTCGAAACAGAGCAAGTATGGTACTAAAATAAAAAGTTGCGGCTAAAGACCTGATTATTCAAGATATGTGTAAATCTACTACTGACTTAATATCAGTCTTGCAATTTGTAACTCAATCACCTTACTACTTCATATAAACTGTACACAAAACAAATCACAAAAATATCACAAAACAGGATACATACCGGACAAGGGTGACGTAGAGTTTGTGGCGAGGTGATTTGTAACCTTCTATGTTAACAAGACCTTCAAATGCCACAGGAACGATAACCATGATCAGGGTTACTATCAGTGGATATATAAGCAAGCTTAAATCACTGCTCTGTAAAGACAAAATTAAAACTATGTATGGATACTGAAGACATTATTTTAATAGAACTGCGTACAGTATATTTACATACTGTGTAGTCAGCCTTCATATTAAGTAAGATTTACTAAGCAAATCTGAATATGCATTACCAGAAAATGTTTGAAAAACATCCAATGAGGCTCCAACTTACTAAATTTGTATTGGTCATACAATAAGCAGAGTTCAGATTCCACAACAATCTCGTTGCCTAAATACATCAGCGATGAAGAACCATACAAAAAATATGTTTAGTCATAACACATTTTCCCAAGTGTGTTTCATTTAGTGCATAAGTATGTCCTTTTTTATCATTAACCTTCCTCTAGTTTTGCCTCTTTTCCTTCAGTTACCCAACTTCTTTCTCTCTTTTACATCATAATTTCCCACCACTAATTCAATATGGAATCCTTTAGATTGGCCCTGGTATTCTAAAAATTTTGACTCTGTGGTCTGGTCTAACTATTTTAAACTAATACATGTGGAAAGCAATATTAAAACAAAATTGAAAACCAACAACCTTTCCAGACAGGGTTTACACAATATTAAGGATAAAAGATTACAATAACATGATGGCATCAAAATTACCCCTTGCACTTTCAAAAAACTGAAATTTGTACTACATGCAATTTTTTCTTAAGCTACAAGGAGACAAACAAAATGTACCAAAGCACCCATCATTCAGATAATGAAAAACTGAAAAAAGGTCCATATGGAATAATTCTGCATGAATATACACCACGCCTACTCACAGTATTTTCAGCTACATCTTCGTTGATTTTGCTGGCGAGCATGAGGTACATGGCCCAACCCAAAACTGCCAGAAAACCACACACAATTACCCAGAAAACCAGCTTCACACATAATGCCATCAGACGTGTGCAGAATGATTCTCTGATTTCTTCATTTAAATATTCCTGAAGTAATTCCTAAAACAAAGAATGAATGGACATAAAATATCAGAATTCACTGTACTGTATGAAATTTTACCAAAAAAATGATTAAACCCCTATTTATATATATATATAGTATATATATATATATATATATATATATATATATATATATATATATATATATATATATATATATATATATATATATATATATATATATATATTGTTATGGGCCCACGCCCATCAAACATACACTAGTCTCTTAAAACACAAATGAAGTCACAAGCGACCAAGTCCACAATAGGTGGAATGGCCGCAACAGAGTGTACAGAGATGGAATCAAGGAGGATAAAGTAAAACCGAAAATAAAACCTTAATATTTAATACAAACTTTTAGAAAGAAATGACCACTGAGCCTCTTACAAAATACATTAAATAAACACAAAAATCAACCACACACTGAAAACATCGAATAAACACACTTACACCAAATTAAGACAGACTATGCAATTACACTTTAAAGAGAGGGCCTTGAAAGTAATAGAATGTCGAAAAGACAGAATAACCTAACTTGTTACAGACTAAATGTTTATAAAAAAAAAAATAAATTGCTTCCCTTAAGTTGAGCTCTAAACAGAAGAAGTGGCTAACGCAGCCTTCAAATCACTGGTCGAGGATAATATATTTTCTTGAGACCTTACCAAACGTAAGAGAGGTCCCCAAGGCACAAATCGCTGGTCCAAAGGCGTAGCCAGACGAAATATCACTTTATTGTCGCAAGACAATCCATGGACACGGCCGTTCAACAGGAAATCACACCTTACCAGATGGCAGAGAGGTCCCCTTGGCAGTTTCACTGAACCAAGGGCGTAGCCTGATGGATAAATCAATCTCCCAAAGGAGGACAGAAGCAGCAGCTGAAGAAAGGTAGGTATTGTAATCCAGAGATAGTCCAATCATAAGGCAGACCTACACAATGTCAAAGGTCCAGAAAAAAAAACTCTCTCCGTCCTCAAGAAACAGCGCCGAATACAGCTCCGGATGAAAAGCCAAAACCAAACGTGAAAATAAAACAAGCTCATTGTAATTAAAACTATACAACAAGTCAGAAATGTCGGGAGGAGGAAACAGGGTCATTACGTTCCAAAAGAATAATTACTGCCAAAGTGGCTTATTCAAAACAAATTAATTTACGTTAAATTAAACACATACTGACAATATATATATATATATATATATATATATATATATATATATATATATATATATATATATATATATATATATATATATATATATACACACATATACAGGTTGACCATCATCATTGGGACCTAGAGGGTGCCGGATTAGCCATTTGTTAGGCTAGAATACACGAAACACAGTAGCTAAGCACCTCATCCTAGAATTAAAATATCCCATAAATCAGTACAAGTTGGTTAATAAAGAAAAGACAATTATCAAATACAGGTAGTGCTCGAGTTATGATAATTCGACTTACGATATTTCGAGCTTACGATGGGGTTAGCAATTAATACCGATACGAAAATATTTAGGAAATATTTTTAGAATTCGCGCAGGCGCAGATAGCGAGAGAGACCAACTTCTTTTCCTCCATCTCTTTATTTCATCTGCTAGTTAAAAAAGTAAAAGAGAATGATAAAAGTATTGTTAGTAACATTATACTCTTGCGTAAATGCGTACAGCCATAAACAACCGAACGGGAAATTGTTGTTTTGCCAATAATCGTGTCGGATAACAACTGTTGTGCTTGTATTTCAACCATCGTACGGTAATACACAATTACTGTAGTTATGTTACAAATGACGTTAAGTACTGTACAATAGGACTGATATCCTTTTTACACTATACCCTTATTCACTTTGGAGAAAAGATCAGCAGGGAAATATACTGCTACAGTAACTTTAAGCTGCAAGTTGTAGCTGAAGCTGAGGAAACAATGTTCAAGCTGCTAATGACTATAAATTATCGTGCATCGGCAACATGGATGAAACTCGACCGTAAATAAAACTGGAGAGGATGTATTTTAATCAAAACTATTGGGCATGAGAGAATACAAATTACTACTGTTTTCACACCGATAAAAGATAAATATGTAAAGCTCGTATTATGATGAAATCAGGAGAAAATAGCGAACGGAATCTTGATTTTTTTTTACTCAAAAAAAAACATGCCCCCAAAACGGCCAGCTGCGATTCCCGCGAACGTCATATATTAACGAAAAAATAGCTAAATTAATTTCACAACGAGACGTATTTAAGTTATATTTCGACTTAAAAACACATCGTATAATGAAATATATCCTTGTCCCAAATAAATAATGTATCCATATTCATTTACGCTAACTAAAAGCAAGTAAAGCGCTTTGAACTTGTTAAATGCGGCGAAATAAATACCGCGATATCGATTCCCAAAACAAAACATTGATCGCAATTTATAATACAAAAGCAATATGAGAATATACGCAATTGGAAACAATGTAGTAAAGCATAACTTTTTAAAAGATCCATGAAAAAGATACACATTCGTTATGTTGATGTTTGTATAATACTGTTAATGGCTAGGCTACCAGTTTGTTGATGCAGCACACTGCGCCACCAAATCGAAGCGGCCGGCGAGCGAGTTAGCGCAGCGACCCGTGAGATTTGAAAATTAGTGCGGAAACATCAGAAATTACTCTAGCGAAATTTGTGCCGGATTACTGATTGTTCCAGACTACTGATTGCCGGATTAGTGATGGTCAACCTGTATATATATATATATATATATATATATATATATATATATATATATATATATATATATATATATATATATATATATATATATATATATATATAATCAGAAAACTACAAACGTCCTTTTAATAGGTGAGTAATATATTTTCATATATGTTACCGAAGGAATTTTTAGGTGATAATAAGTCCACCGTCCGTGGGGATCGAACCAGCGACGGACCGGGAATCAGGACTTACAGTGACACACTAACCAGTCGACTGGTTGGTGTGTCACTGTAAAGTCCTGATTCCCCGTCCGTCGCTGGTTCGATCTCACGGACGGTGGACTTATTATCACCTAAAAATTCCCCTTCGGTAACATATATGAAAATATATTACTCCGAGGTAGAGTGAATTGATATTAAAGGACGTTTTGTAGCTTTCTGATTGTATATGAATCACGGTGATGTGATAAATAGTCATATATATATATATATATATATATATATATATATATATATATATATATAATATATAATATAATATATATATATATATATATATATATATATATATATATATATATATATATATATATATATATATATATATATATATATACACATGTACTGTATATATATATAAATATATATATGTATATATATATATATATTATATATATGCATATATATATTTAATGTATATGTATATGTATATGTACATATATATCATGCGTATAAGGAGATAGGGGCCAATATGCCATATCTTAAAAAATACAAAAAGGACATAGAAAAGGAGAAACAAAGGGTTAAAGTTAAAAGTTTGTAGCAGGAAAACCATTAAAGATATTAAGATGAAACTTGTAGCAAGTTATAGATGATGATGTTGGAATTTTTACAGACCCCCAAAATTTGTTTAGGAATGGCTTGCACGCACGCAAGTGCGCATCAAAGCAGACAATAACATAAAATCATTAAATCATTAATATTTTTTGGTTTGTAAATGACAATAAAGATTTTTTGCTATACTATCATTTCACCATAACCCCTCGCATCCCTCAGAACACACTATTGCATTGCTGGCGCACATGCACGCGTAAAAACGCACGCAAAATAGTACAATAAAAAAGAATATTTTTCTATGTTGTAATTTAGAAATAAAGACTTTTTTGGTAGATAGTTGTTTTATTCCAACCCCCACTACCCCCAAAGTCCTAAAATTGTATTCCAGATTCGCAAGCGCGCATCAAAACATACGCATAATAGCAAAGAGGAAGGAATTTATGAGAAAAAAAAGATAATATAAATAGAGGCATTTTTTCTTGTTACGTTGTTTCATTTTAATCCCTCAACCTTCAGAAGTCCCTAATATGTATTGCAGGTGCACAAGCCCCTCGTAAAATCAATAAAATAGCAAAATGGAAGGAATTTACAGTTTTAAGTAAAAAAAAAAATAACAATAAAGGTTTTTTTATTGTTCGTTGTTTCATTTTAATAACCTAACCTAACAATTCCCTAATTTGCCTTAAGGAGCACAGGCAAACAGCATTTTCATAGTATGCAACATTAAACAGTACAATGAAAAAAACATTGTTATAAAATTAAATGTAAAATAAGAATATTTTGTAGCACATTGATCGCCACAAAATAATATTGGAATAAGACAATAATAATTGCATGCATGCATGGAAGCAAACACAAAAACAACAAACACAATCTTACCCTAAAGCAATGATTAAGCATTAGAAAAAAAAATAAGACTGTAAATTGAATGAACAAGGACAAAAACATTAATGAGATGGCAATAAAACAAAATAATTAATGATAATAACACTCACCCTCCCTCCCCCTCCCCCCACTGATTTGACTTAGTAGTCAAAAAGATTCTCCTGCACCTCATCATCGTCGTCCTCTGCAAATTCATCTTGCTCACGACGACTGGGGCGGCCTTGTTTAGGTGCAGGCTCAGGAGGGGGGAGGGGGGAGGGTACTCTGTGCAGCAATAATTTGCCGGAAATACTCTTGCTTTACAGGAGCTATGTACAGGCAAAGGGTTTTAAGGTCCTCCAACTTGTCACTGGCAATACGAATGGGGCCATAATACATTGGTTGCAAGGCAACTTCAGGCAAGGTTAAAGGCTTTTGCACTGAATCTCGCTTTCCCCTCTCATCATGTGAACATTATAAAGAGGGGCATCTTCACTATAAGACCCCTTTATTTTAAAGCCTTCCATAAACTACGACCCTTGAATCCTTAAAATTCATTTCCTTGGCCTTACGTGTTTTTACAACATAATTCTGTAGTTCATTGATATTAAGGAAGGCCTTTTGTTCAAGCTCCTTGACTTTAAAGCCTCTCCTGACAGCATTCTTTATCAGGCAGATGTAGTCTTGTTTTGTTTCAATGTTTGCAGGCTTTCTAAGTGCACGTTCAATATTCCCAAAATTGCGATCGCAAGGCATGTACGAATGTCCCGGAACTAAGAAGTAATGCTCAATGGTGAAGAAACACTTCTCATGAATCAACCTGAGTAACGAAAGTGTCACATTCAAGTTTTTATTTTGTCCAGAACTATTATCTGTGAAAATAACTAGTTTTGTCTATTTCTCTGGGTCATGATTATCCTTAATCCAGTCAAGCAAACAGCTAGCTATCTCAATAGAGCCCCTCTTTGCTGTTGCTTCGCCCCAGATGTACATACTTGCATCCCGATTCTTTATGTTAAAGAAGCCCAAATTGTATGTGCACAATCTACGGCTGTAGTATGCCACATTTTACCTTTTACCGAGTCAAGTCGCATAAATCCCTTTCTAATTAACCGCACGAGCCAATTTTGGCCATAATCTTTCAGATAAAAAAAACAATGGTTTTCAACCTGGAATAGCTCTTATAGATCATGGTGCTGGGGCTTATAAGTCATACCATTGGAAAGAGCATGACTAGAGAAACGTTTTATGTTTTTTATTTTTCTGGCATATACGCCCCCTTTCTCCTTAGACACTGATATATATATATATATATATATATATATATATATATATATATATATATATATATATATATATATATATATATATATATACACAGGCCAATCACCTTGGATATGAAGCATGAAATCATAGAAAAACAACAAAAATCGGTGCATTTTTGGGGTCTGGCAAAGATTAATAGTATTTCCATTCATTTTAATGGGGAAATTTGATTTGATTTACAAGCAAATTGAGTTACAAGCTCAGTACAGAATGAATTAAACTCATATGTCAAGGTACCAATGTATGTGTGTATATATTATTATATATATATATATATATATATATATATATATATATATATATATATATATATATATATATATATATATATATATATATATATATATATATATATATATATATATAAATATATATATATATATATATATTTCAGAAAATATGGCAGCTACAATGTTATAGCATTACATAGTGTGATGAAAGAATTTTGGTCGAGATGGTACTGATGGAAGCCCGTCAGTTGCAAAATCTTTGTATTCAGCAAATAGTTTGATTCCTCAGCTCTTTGTGTGAGAAGCTCAGCAATATTGGAGATCAGGTGATCTCCGAAGCGCTATGTATATTTGTGAGTACGTGCGTTACTTTGATCTAGATTATGCCAAAATCTGCCCTAAAAGTAAGTTTGATCGTTCATTAACGTGATAGAACTGCAGTTGTCCAGTCATAACTTTGGAGTATTTCCAGGCTTTGAAAATCGGCAGATAAGATGTCTGTGGACTTGTTGGAATAATATGGGGGACACATGCAAGTCATTTGCAATGTCAATCTCTTTATGTGGTAGACTGTTTTTTTGACATGACTTTTAGTTATTGATTTGTGAGTATGTGAGATTTTGGGTATTTCCAGGCTATTAGCCATAATGAGACTTCTTTAGTCAGAAGTGCTTTGCAGTTTAGAGTTTAGTTATCTGACTCGATAATTCATTTATTATGCATTTTAATCTTTGCTTTGTTTTATTCATTTCTTGTTGGGTTATTTGAATAATAAACCTATTTTTGTAGGAACGATTGTGTTTCTTTAAATAGTCCATTTAATTGCTTTGAGAGAGAGAGAGAGAGAGAGAGAGAGAGAGAGAGAGAGAGAGAGAGAGAGAGAGAGAGAGAGAGAGAGAGAGAGAGGGGGGGGGTGCTAGGGAGATTAGGGTCCGAACCTTTTAAGTCTTTTCCTGAAGTTAGATCGCTAAGATCACGTTACGTACACTTCAAAAAAGTGTTGATCTGTTCCTGTAATATATATATATATATATATATATATATATATATATATATATATATATATATATATATATATATATACAGTGGGCCCCCGTATTCTGGGATCGTCCCACACACCCCCGCGAATAATTCAAATCCACGAATGCTTACAACGCCCCTCTAAAAACGCTTATACCTGTCTACCATGAAGGGTCAAACACCAAAGTATGCCTAAAAATACCAGCCTACATCAAATATACATTAAACTATTACCTTATTACTGTATTAATATTTGAAATGATACTATTAATATAATTTCAAGCCATCTTAAACATTTTATCATTACATTTATACGTGCGTACTGTATGGCTTACAGCTGTAGGTGAAAATAATCCAGTCCCCCTATTATTCAGCCACACATTTTCTTTCATACAGTTATAAGCCGTTCCGTTTTCTTTTCAGGGGGGACCATTGGTACTTATGTATACAGTATGAAATTCACAAAAAGAGAGACACAGAATTTTAAAAAACGTATGCACATTTTTAAAAATTTAATACTACGTATATTTGTACCTGTCTACCATGAAAGGTCAACACCAAAGTACTGTATGCCTAAAAATACCAGCCTACATCAAATATACATTAAACTGTACCTTATTACTGTATTAATCTTTGAAATGATACTAATTAATATAATTTCCAAGTCATCTTAAACATTTCATCGTTACATTTATACATACATACTGTATGGCTTACAGCTGTAGGTGAAAATAATCCAGTCCCCCCTACATATTCAGTCGCACATTTTCTTTCATACAGTTATAAGCCGTCCCATTTTCTTTTCGGGGGGAACATTGGTATTTACGTATATGTAATTCACAAAAAGAGAGACAAAAACTTATTTAAAAATTCATGCACATTTTAAAATATTTCATAATGCTGTACTTATGTATTAAGATTACTACATACGTAAACCACACAGGTACTCACCAGCGATGAATGTTGATTAAAGATGATGATGATGAATTAGCTGTGCAGTGTGATGAATAATGATGAAGATATGACTGCACAGCAAAGCAGAGTTGTTAAAACTCATCTGAGGGTGCCTCTTCACCTTCAGGAGGCACTTCTTCAGTTGATTTGGGAGGCACGACTTCAGGCGGTTGGGAGGCATTTCTTCAGGCGATTCAAGAGGCACTACTTCAGGCGACTGGGGAGGCACTTCTTCGGGTGATTTGGGAGGCTTTGGAGGGGCCTTCTTCGTCCATTTGATGAACATGGTGATAGGCAGCTGCTGTCGCTGCTTTTTCATGGTGGTGAGGGTTTGATTATAGGGCTCCCATGCTGAATCAAGCATGTTTGAAAACTTTAAGGAGCGTTCCATACTCCTGCATATCCTGAATCATTCTCTTAATGTGGGACAGACGTTCCAAAGTCAGGCCGCTCTCCTTTTCCTCCTGCTCCTCCCCTGAACCTGGCATATCTTCTTCCTCACTGGCAGACTTCGTCAGCTCTTCCAAATCCTGGTCCGTCAGGGGGTCAGAGTGAGCATCAATAAGGGTGCCAATTTCATTCTCGGTGATGTCCTCGAAGCCTTCCCCACCTAGAATCCTCGCCAACTGGACAGCCTTATTAATAGCCGAATGTTGAATTTCTTGAGGAGAGAAGCCCCTGTAATCATGAACACACTCCGGCCACAACTTGTTCCAGCATGCGTTCTGGGTCTCCTTCTTCATGTCATTCAGTGATTGGCTGATGATGCTCAGACATGTGGCAATCGTGAATTTACGCCAATATTCTTTTAGTGTAAATTCACTGTCACTGTCCATTGCAGTTACAAGGTGCTGGTGGGAGTTCCCGGTATAGAGTGCCTTGAAGGCACGGATCACGCCCTGGTCCATAGGCTGGAGGAGAGAGGTGGTGTTGGGAGGGAGGAACTCAAACTGGACTCCCTTGTAAGAAAGATCGAGAGGGTGGCCACCAGCATTATCCATAATCAGCAACACCTTGAACTCCATGGCCAAGTCGTTCAGGTATTGCCTAACTTGAGGGACGAAGCTCTGATGGAACAAGCACTGTTGCAACTGTCTTTGCACTACCGAAGTAGCTCATACTCACAGACTTGCGTATCTCCGCCTCTTTCTTCTTGATATATCTCACCGTGCTCTCATTAACACTGAAATGGCGACCAACCACGGCAAAACTTTTGCCCTCCTTTAACATGTCAAGAAGTTTCACCTTCTCCTCGAGTTTCATAACAGACTTCTTTCTTTTAGACTCTTTGCCAAAAGGCTTTGAAGGAGCAGGCCGTTTTTTAGGAGGCATTTTAGGGCCGAATACCGCTGATGCACAAAGATAATAAATCGAAACGGACAGACGCACCGTTTCACACGGTAAGATGCTGCGAACTATACACACAATCTGAAGATGATGCCGTGGAGCGTCTTCCCAGAATTCCGTGTGCGCCGTGAGTTGGTTGTGAATGTTCAGCCAATCAGTGCTAAGTGAACAGCCAATGAGCGCCAAGGAAAATGAATGGTGCTTCTGGATTGGCCAATAGTATGCTGAGTATCACTGATCCTGGGTACACAGCGTCCAGCATCGCAATTTCTTTGTATTTGCAGAGAGGTGGCTTGGGTGAAGCACTTTTAAGAAAAAACAAATATATATTATTGAAATTTTGCTGTGTTTACATTAATATATTACAGTACTGTAATATTTGAAAATTAGTAAATAATTTTAACTTACAAAATGTACTTACAGCAGCCATTACAGTAATATATACTTTATATACATGAAAATGCTACATTAATGCAGATGTAAACATACGCACCCTGCAGTATTCCTGTTGTCTTACGTATTTTAGATATGCTCTCATTACTACCCGTAGTACTGTACTATACTATGTATCATCCTAAAACAATTTTTGTATGTAATATTTAAAATCATCTTACAACAAAACATTTTATAAAATGTACGTACTGTATCGCAGAAGATCCGTGTTAGTATATGTACACGCAAACCAATAGTACCATGCGTATACTGTAGCGGAAATTTGGCAAATGACCCAATATAACCCGTTTATTACTATCTTACAACAAAACATTTTATAAAATGTACGTACTGTATCATGCGAGAAGATCCGTGTTAGTATATGTATGCGCAACCAATAGTACCATGCATTATAACGTAGCAGGAAATTTGGCAAATGACCCAATATAACCCGTTTTATTGCTATCTTACAACAAAACATTTTATAAAATGTACGTACTGTATGCGCAGAAGATCCATGTTGGTACTGTATATGTACGAGCAACCAGTAGTACCATGCGTTTACCGTAGCGGCAAATTATCGGCAAATGACCCAATACTGTACAGTATAACCCGTTTTACTGCTAATGTATCTCACGTTTGTGTGTTTTGCATGTACAGTACTATGGCCTAAAAATATTTTTTGAAATCGTGCATTAAGATGTCCTCTGAATGCTCTGCTTCTTCTAAGGCCTCTGGCCAATAGCCTACAATTACTGTAATGACTGATGAGAAGAAAGTACTGTAGACATGATTGTTTTGTTAAGAGAGGGCAAAAGTCACGGAGAAGTAGCAGCCCATTACAGCATGACATTAATTGCGGTCGCCCACATTGAGCATAAACAAGGTAAAATACTCATGCAGCCCTACTGTACCACCTTCGTTGCCATGTTCAAATACCTTAACATGACAGCGCCTCCCGTCATTCATCGTACTGCACAACTAATTCATCATCATCATCATCTACAGCATACTGAAATCAACATTCATCACCAGTTACTACCCGTATGATTTAACTTTACAGTACAGTACAGTACTGTATTATTTATTATTATTAAGGTACCCAGTGTAGTATTACATAATAATATTATTTAATTTCTATTACTATTATATGTACAGTACTGTAGTACAGTATTATTATTGATTTACATGATTATTTAATGTTATTATCCAATAAATATGAAAATACAGAATACTATTGCTATACAAAAAAAAAAAAAAATCTGCATCCGCGAATATGGAGTTTCCCGCAAATATTTCTATAGATATGTTCCATGGAAAAACCCACGAATGCGTGAGTTTCCCGTGAAAATTTTTTAGATAGGTTCCATAGAAAAACCCACGAGTGGGTGAGTCCGCGAACCTTGAGAACGCGAAATCTGCGGGGATCCACTGTATATATATATATATATATATATATATATATATATATATATATATATATATATATATATATATATATATATATATATATATATATATATATGGGGTAATACATTTGATTTTAGAATTACTATATATATTCAGTTATAAGGTGTGATGAAAGAAAGATCGCTTCAAGAGTGAACTAGGTCGAACGCTCAGTCACAAAATCATTGCATTCAGCAAATAGTTTGGTTACTTCAGCTGTTTGGCTTGATGAACACACAATATTGGCTCTGATATGTGAAACAGATGAGCGAGCTGGTATGCGAGTGCGTGAGTTCGTGCGTTAGAAAATATGGATTGTGTGTCTAATTCTGCCCAAAAGTAAGTCTCATCGATTATTAGCGAAGCAAGAGCGATATTGTCTAGATGTAGCTTTGAGTGTTCCAATCTCTTAGAAACTGGCAGATAAGGTAAAGTTCAGACTTTTGTTTTTCTGTGTGAACTGTGGACTTGTGAATTTTACCATGATTTCAAGACACTTATGAATTTGTGTGGAGAGTTGAACATAACCATTTATGTCACTTTAATATTCTATTTCATTGTGTTTTTGTTTAATTGATTATTAACTATGCATTTTAAACTTTTCATTATTATGTTTTGCACTTGTATATTTGTGGGAGATTACGATTTTGCTTAATTCTTCGACAGATGTCTGTGGAATTGCTGTGGTTATGGTTATAGAGAAGGACCCTGCAATCTTTGCAATGTGGTTATTTCTCATGTGGTTGACTTTGAGACTAGACGTATAATGTCTAAGATGAAATGTGTGGGAGTTTTGGGTGTAAAGACTTTTCAGTCGTAGTAAGACTTTTTTTAGTCAGAGTAAGAATAAATCTTGAGTAGACCATTTTGACTTGATAATTCATTTATTATGCATTTTAATCTTTTCTTTGTTCATTCATTACTTGTTGGGTTTGTTGATAATAAATCTATTTTTGTAGGAAAGATTGCGTTTCCTTAGAATATCCATTTCTTTTTGAGGATGATGTTCGAGAGAGAGAGAGAGAATTCTGTGTGCTGTGAGAGAGAGAGAGAGATTTGCTGAGAGGGGAAATATGCGAGCGGAGTCCGAGAGGGGGGATCTGTAGGGAAAGTGAAAGGGAGAGGGGAGCGAGTGAGAGCTGAGGGTACCACATCTCTGATGGTAGACTGCAAGGTCCGTTACGTAACACTTCTAAAAGAAGTGCTTAATCTGAAAGGGGTATAACAGATTAATTTGGTGGCAGCGGTGGTCGTTACTTTAATTTGGTAGCAGCGGTGTTGGCTTAATTTGGTAGCAGCGGTGTTGGCTTAATTGATAGCAGCGGTGTGCGAAAGTTTAATTTGGTAGTAGCGGTGTGCATTAGTTTTATTTGGGGTTAAGATAGCAAAAAAGGGATAGGAAAAATAGGCTAATTGACAACATTATTCCTCGGGACACTAGCCGATAGCTATGGGCCGGGAGCGAATGATCAGTGTTGAGATCTTGTGCGATGCGACAACTATTGTGCCAAGGATTACGCGTTAATATGGTGATTTTTTTTTCTATTTAAGCATTCGGGAGTGGTGAATTGTGAAAATACATCTGGGTGATATGTAGAGTAGTTTGGGGTTAAGAAAACACCCAAATAAGTGTGAATAGTGGCGACTGTGAGCTAATTAAGTGTATGGTGACTTTGCAAAATCACCTTCCATCTTTTTTTCGAGTTGGCAGCTTCCCATTCTCGCAGGTCTCCGTTTTCTGTTAGCAGTCACGAGTGAGAAGGCAAGTCTTCCGTTTTCTTCTTTTGGGATTGTTATCTTTCGCTTCTCTTTTTATTTCATGTTTTACGATTGGGGGCGTGTGATCATTCACAAAATGCCGGACTCAGACGCAAGTACGTCACAATCAGTTGTGTGTCATAAGCTGACGAACTTCAATGCAGGCATTACAAATTTTAAAGGGTTAGTTGACGGGAAGTTAACTCAGAATGTTGAGACATTCATTGAATCAGTAGAAAATTATCTGAATTCTAAGAAAATTACAGATGGCGCCGAAGCTTTAACAGAAGCAAAAGCTTTCTTAGACTTAGACAAAGGGGGACATTGGAGAACGAGCATGCAGTTTCGGGTTCAGAAAGTATAAAACTTGGAAAGAACTTCAGGAATTTTTACGTGCATCATATGGCGGGATCGACTGCGAATGCATTGTTCGGAATCTGCGAGCGCTTATCAGAACTAGGAAAGGTAATGATTCATTAATCACATACAGTGCTCGCTTATTTGATGCAGTAGGTGAGATAAAGAATTCTATGAAAAACTCTCCATGGGTAAATGGAAATAGTACCTCCTTAGATAATTTTGAAAAATTGCTACACTTTGCCTGCCTTTTAACGTCGGTCCCAGATGTAATTATAGATAGTTTGATAAAAGAATTGATCAGAATACAGATGAATCCTTTTGTTTGCACAGATTAATAAAAATCTATCAAAATGTCCGATGCTGGACAGTAGTTTTGTGAAGGGAGGTGCTAAAATTTCAGCAGCAGTTTCGAAACCACAGAATAATGTTAGTACTTCACATCTAGGAAATGATGCAGGAGTGAAGGCATGTGCGCGGGTGGAATCGAAGAAAACCTCAGAGAGACCAGTCACAAAGATTCGTTGTTTTAACTGTGATAAGGTAGGACATAGTAAGTCAAATTGCAGAGTGAGATATTGTTCAGCTTGCAAATCTTCAGACCATGGGTGGAAATTTTGCCCAGCCACAAAGAATAGAGATTATTCAGGGAAATCACGGGGTGGTTTTACTAGATATGACAGAAGAATTCCTCATGATGCAAGTTCTAGGTACACAAATGAACATCAAAATTTTCACAAGATAAGTTCGAAGACGGACACAGGATAATGAGCAATCAGGTCTTAGACTCATCTGAACCTAGGCCGATTGTACATGGTTTTTCTAATGGCATTGAAATTTCTATCTTCATTGATTCTGGCAGCTCAGTTAACCTGATAGATTCTGAGTTTTTTTTCACTCAGTTTCCAGAGTGTAAATTAGTCCCTACTAATGAGACAGTGTGTGATGTACAGGCGAGAAGATTGAATATCTTAGGTTCGTCATCTCTTATGCTTTGTATCGGTGAAAAGACAATAGTAGAACCATTTTTGGTCATAGAAGGATTAGCCTTAGGTGAAATGGTTTTGCTAGGACACCCTTCTCGTATGCGACATAACATCAACATTCTTACTGGAATTAAGGGGATTACAATAGGTGAGCCAGGTTGTTTCGTTCCATATAGAAACATGGAAAAAAGTTGTAAGAAACCCAAGACGCAGACTGCGACATGTGTAACACATTCATTAGAGAATGAAGACATTCCGCAAAAGTCTTTCAAAGTATTTTTGATAGAAGATATTGAATTGCACCTGTGAGTTCCTACACTGATTAAAGTGTCGATGAAAAAGAAAAATTTACCTTCTCAAGTGTGCGTTGTTGAGGGAACCGAGAAATTCAAAGACGTTGTAAGTACAGTATCAGTAAATGAAGTTTCAGTCGCAGGCGTAACTGCAGTAGAATTGGTAAGCTATCAAGATTCAGTAAAAAAATATCACAAGGGTACTTATGTAATTGATATTGAAGAGTCTAAGGAAGAACATAAGATAGTGAGTTTTTGTGGAGACAGTAATATGTTTCCCAATGAGGAGCTACAATTCAGAAGTCAAGTTCTTCACGAACATTTGGCTAAAGCTGATTATTCTGAGTATACAGATAAAGTAGAGAAAGTGTTGAAAGAATATTTAGATATTATTGCTTTGAAAGGAGATAAGCTAGGGGTTACAGATGTTTTAGAACATTCAATCTGCCTAGAGAAAGGTACAAATCCCATATATATTCCAGCGTATCGAATTCCTTTTAAGATCAGAGAAGAAGTAGAAAAAGAAGTTCAGAAGTGGGAGTCGGAAGGTATTATTAGGCCCAGTTCCTCGCCTTTTAATTTTCCTTTACTAGCGGTCCTAAAAAAGACGGTAGCATCAGAGTATCGTAGACTTTCGTAAATTGAATGAAAAGACATGCCCAGATAGATACCCGGTAGCCTGTTTGCCTGATTTGTTTGTTGAAATCGGTGGCAAGAATATATATTCGTCTATAGATCTCATGCAGGGATTTTTGCAAGTTCCACTTAGCGAGAATAGCCGTAAATTTACAGCATTTTCTATGCCAAAGGGACATTACGAGTTTAATAGGATGCCTTTCGGATTACAAGGGTCCCCAATAACATTTACTAGGCAGGTTAACACAGTACTTCACGGTTTATTAGGAAAGTCGGTATTTGTGTACATGGATGACATTCTCATATGCACAGATACAACTGAAGAACATCTAAAGGTGTTAAAAGAAGTCCTCAAGCGATTACGGTTCGCTGGGTTAAAGGTCAAATTGGCTAAATGTGAGTTTCTGAAGAAAGAAATTGTTTATCTAGGTCATGTTATCTCTAAAGAAGGAGTCAGAGTGAATGATGACAAAGTCAAGGCTATTGTGAGTTTTCCAGTTCCTAAAACCAGGAAGCAGATTCGTTCATTCCTAGGTATGTCGGGTTTCTTTCGCCGTTTTGTGCGGAATTTTTCTACAATAGCGTCTCCATTGACAGATCTATTAGCAGAAGACGTTAAATTTGTTTGGGGTGACAGTCAGCAATTAGCTTTTGAGAAGCTTAAGAATGCTTTAGTGAACCCACCTGTTTTGAAGTTTCCAGATTTTAGTCAACCGTTCACCTTGGTGACTGACGCGAGTCAGGAAGGTATAGGTGCGTGTTTGATGCAGAAATTTGAGGGAAATTACATCCAATTGCTTTTTATAGCAGAAAGTTCAAAACACGTGGTAGTAACGAAAGGCTGATGTCAGTTGTGGACAAGGCTTTCGCAGTTGTCTCTAGCCTTGTTCATTTAAAGATGTTGTTGATGGGAAATAAAGTTGAGATTTTTACAGATCATCAACCGTTGCTAGAGCTTTTCAATAAGCCAAATTTATCGCCCAAGAGAGCACGTTGGTTTTTGACATTGAGAGATTTTGATGCAAGCCTTAAATACATTGAAGGTAAGCATAATGTAGTTGCAGATACATTGAGCAGATATTTTCCGGTCGAGGATGAGGGAGTACATACCGAATCCTGTGAGGAAGACGAGAGTAGACATTTGGTGTCTCATGTCTCGGATACTAGTAGTTCTGAGATATTTCATGTAGGGGACAAACACGTTCCTATAGTGCATACTTCGGAGAGAAATAGTGTGTCGGCAGTCTCGGAAGAGATTGTTATTCGTGATGTTGAGGGAAACGCTGTGTGTTATATTACTGGTGAAAATGTCACTTGGGACACACCCTTGCTCGAAGAGAAGCAAGGTGAAGATAAATTACTATCAGATGCTAAGGCATTTCTCAGAGGAGTTTCACCGAAGAAAGGGTATAAGTTGCCTTTTTCTGGACTAGAATTGGAGAATAATTTATTAGTTAGGAAAGTTAAGTATAACTTGCGAAGTAGTCTAAGCATGGGTGAAATTACACAAATCATCGTGCCAGAGAGTCTAGTACCACAAGTTCTAGATATTGTACATTGTAAATTTGGTTCTCCTCATTTAGGTGTTGACAAGACGTATGAAAACGTCAGGTCAAAGTTCTTTTGGAAATATATGTTTTCCGCAGTAGAGGCCTTTGTGAAGAATTGCGCTATTTGCAATGCGAATAAGCCGGCGACGACGGTGTCGTGTCGTTTGGGTTCATATCCCATACCAAATAGGCCGTTTCAGAGAGTGCATATGGATATTCTGGGTAACTTCTCAGAATCTGCTTATGGGTATAGACATTTATTAGTGGTTGTTGACGAGTTGACTCGTTTTGTCAAGATTTTCCCGCTGAAATTCAAATCAGCTGAGGAAGTAGCTATAGCATTCTTTAAGGGGATAATTTGTAGATACGGTGTTCCTGAATGTCTGCTCACAGACAATGGTAGGGAATTTATTAATAAGACTTGAGAGGGTCTTGCTAATTTACTGGGAATAAAGAAAGTATCTATAATCCCGTATAGGCCAGAAGCAAACGGGTTATGTGAGAGGGCGAATCGGAAAATAATTGAGGCATTGCGCATGACAGTGGGTGGTTCCGATACACATTGGGACAGATCTTTGGATGAAGTGCAATATAGTATCAACACTATGGCGAATGACACAATTAAGATATCTCCAGCAGAAGCTTTGTATGGGTACAAGTTGAAAGGACCTTATGATTTGTTACCAGAGCAAGTTAAGGGCGATGTTACGGTTACTTCGTTGATAAATACAGCGAGAGAAAGATTTGCGCATATCAGTAAAGAACTTGAACTTAGTTCGCGCGCAATGGTAGAGAAAGAGTAACGCTAAAATCGGGAGTAGCTATTTCCATGGGTGATAGAGTGTTTGTTAAAGTGAATGTTCGGAATGATCCGAATTATAAATTAAGTCCAAAGTTCCATGGACCTTTTGAGATTGTAGAGATCAAAAAAGGGAATAGATTTGTAATAAAGGATGTAAATACTGGTGTGACGAAGTTGACCCATATTTCGAAGTTGAAGAAAGTTGGGATGTAAGGGAACATTTGTATATAGTTAGAGGATAAATGGGTTGATATTTGTATATATATGATATTTATTTTTTTTTTCTTTTTTTGTCTCGTGTTCATTCTAGATGAAGTAGAGAATAAGAGAACTTTGCCAGTCTCTTTAACTAGATTAATGAAAGAAGTAAGAATAACGTTAGATAGAGTTGATAAAGGGATAGATAAAACGTTAGAATGGATTCCTGACGTTACTCCAGGAAATTCACCTTCTGTAGAGAAAAGGAGAAGTAAAAGAGCAGCACCTTTAGTTCTTCTAGGTGTTGGTGTGATTGCTGCGGTTGGAGCTATGTCTATTGGAAGTTTAGTCAAAGTAGCAGAAGTTCAAAGAGACCTAATAGCTCAGGGGAAACAGTTAAATCAGTTGCAAGAAAGTAATGAGAAATTGAGAAGTGGTTTTGAAACAATGAGACATTCTTTGAATGATTTGTCAGTTACAGTAGAAGGTTTGAAAGAAGATCTTGATGTGACAATAGCACTTCTTACGATCCAACATACTTTTCTTAATATTGAGAAAGAAACTGATTCCTTAAGGATAGAAGTGTAAATGCAAATAAAAGCAATTATTGCTGCAGCACACGGCCGTGTGTATGGTGATATATTACCTTTAGGATACCTAGAAAATGTTCTAAAGAATTCCGCTTATCTACATGGGGCGAAAGTATTATTCACGGGAGGAGATTTATATTTATATTATAATGTTTTAAGGGTGAGATTGTCTGATCAGGGATTAATAGTATACGTTCCTGTCAGTACCATGAAACCGTTTCTTAGTTTTGTTATTAGACCTTTTCCGAGTGCTTTTGGAGACTTAGTAGTGACATGGGATGGATTAGAGACCATGTTCATTTTAGGAGATCAATATCAAGGTTCGGGAGTTGATTATAAGACAGGTTGTACCTTAGTTAGGGAGAAGTATGTGTGTGACAGTAGTGTTTTCCAGTTGCAAGTTGTATCTGTGGGTGGTTGTGAATTATCATTGGTTCATAGACAGACACCGACAGAATGTGACTTTATACAGTTTCCACTTGAATACCACATAATCTCCACCAGAACTCTTACTGCCGTATACTGCAAAGAATGTCCTGTTGCGACGATGTGCCAGGGTAACAAGTCGACGTCATTCATTCTTCAAGGATCTAAGCTGTTTGATGCTTCATGCCGTGTGGTATCAACAGACTTCCCTGTAATTAGCTGTGCTGTGTTCAACAGTTCCGAGAAGATTTTCATGCGTCATATGCGTAACGATCATGATGCAGTTCCAGTGCCTACAACAGTAGTACCGATAACTGTTCCGCCTTAGAAGAAGACGATGATCCAATAATGGTTGAGTACCAGCAATATATTATGCCGGCCATATTGATAGTTTTAGTGGCTATTTTACTGATAATTCTTATTGTGGGAGTAGTAAAGCTTATTTGTGCTTGTAAGACTACATGCAAGGGCTCTAAGAAAACGACCCCAGTGACTTTGCAAGTACTTCATGAGAGCAGTACTTAAAACTGCAGTTCAGTAGACATTGCTAATTGAGCATAGCTCTGTTTGTTATGTTTTATACGTATGCTTTTGTTTTAGTTCGCCATTAAGAGAGCGAGGCGCTCTTATGGGGTGGCCGAGCACTATATGGGATAATACATTTGATTTTAGAATTACTATATATATTCAGTTATAAGGTGTGATGAAAGAAAGATCGCTTCAAGAGTGAACTAGGTCGAACGCTCAGTCGCAAAATCATTGCATTCAGCAAATAGTTTGGTTACTTCAGCTGTTTGGCTTGATGAACACACAATATTGGCTCTGATATGTGAAACAGATGAGCGAGCTGGTATGTGAGTGCGTGAGTTCGTGCGTTAGAAAATATGGATTGTGTGTCTAATTCTGCCCAAAAGTAAGTCTCATCAATTATTAGCGAAGCAAGAGTGATATCGTCCAGACGTAGCTTTGAGTGTTCCAATCTCTTAGAAACTGGCAGATAAGGTAAAGTTCAGACTTTTCGTTTTTCTGTGTGAGCTGTGGACTTGTGAATTTTACCATGATTTCAAGACACTTATGAATTTGTGTGGAGAGTTGAACATAACCATTTATGTCACTTTAATATCCTATTTCATTGTGTTTTGTTTAACGATTATTAACTATGCATTTTAAACTTTTCAGTATTATGTTTTGCACTTGTATATTTGTGGGAGATTACGATTTTGCTTAATTCTTCGACAGATGTCTGTGGAATTGCTGTGGTTATAGAGAAGGACCCTGCAATCTTTGCAATGTGGTTATTTCTCATGTGGTTGACTTCGAGACTAGATTATATAATGTCTAAGATGAAATGTGGGAGTTTTGATATTGTAAAGACTTTTTCAGTCGTAGTAAGACTTTTTTAGTCAGAGTAAGAATAAATCTTGAGTAGACCATTTTGACTTGATAATTCATTTATTATGCATTTTAATCTTTTCTTTGTTCATTCATTACTTGTTGGGTTTGTTGATAATAAATCTATTTTTGTAGGAAAAGATTGCGTTTCCTTAGAATATCCATTTCTTTTTGTGAGAATGATGTTCAAGAGAGAGAGAGAATTCTGTGTGCTGAGAGAGAGAGAGAGATTTGCTGAGAGGGGAAATATGCGAGCGGAGTCCGAGAGAGGGGGATCTGAGGGAAAGTGATAGGGAGGGAGCGAGTGAGAGCTGGGGGTACCACTTTTCTCTGATGGTAGACTGCAAGGTCCGTTACGTAACACTTCTAAAAAGAAGTGCTTAATCTGAAAGGGGTATAATATATATATATATATATATATATATATATATATATATATATATATATATATATATATATATATATATATATATATATATAAATATATATATAATATATATATATATATATATATATATATATATATATATATATATATATATATATATATATATATATATATATATATATATTATATATATATATATTATATATATATATATATATATATATATATATATATATATATATATATATATATATATATATATATATATATATACATATATATATATTGTGCATTAGTAGAATTACTAAAAGGACCTCATTAAACTGGATGGTATCTAATGGAATTACTAAAAGGACCTCATTAAACTGGATGGTATCTAACGGAGTTTTTTATTCAGAAAAAGTTACAAGCTTTCATGGACAAACAGTCCACATTATCAAGTATCCGATACACCATCCAGTTTTAATGAGGTCCTTTTAAATAATATATATATATATATATATATATATATATATATATATATATATATATATATATATATATATACATATATACAGTATATGTATTGTCATTAAGTGTTCCAAGTACCTGGTTATTAAATAATTAATCACAGAATTAAAAATTTACCTCACTTGGCCAGATACCTAAACTCTCATAACAATAAAATTACGACTGAGTACTCTAAAGGTAACAGTGATCCCTTAAAACACTTATTAAATCACGTGAAAAATCAGACTAAGTTTATCAAAAAAGTGTGAGGTGTCAACAATTAAACAAGAAATATACTAGGGTAAAAGGGCATCTCTCCATCAAACAACTTTAACTGTTTCCCTGGTTTTAATTTACTTCAGCAACACTAAAGGAACAAAACATGTTTATCACTTTGTTTCATACACACAATTACTCCTATTCACTGGAGGTCAATAAATGAAATAGTTTTTAAACATTTTAAATACGAAAATATATTTTTAAATTCAAAATTTATAATTAGAACTCAAATCTGAAGAGATTTATTATTACTTGAAAACAACACAAAATTTAATGATTTCTTGACTTAAATTACAAAGGTTAATTAATCAAGAAAGTAAGTCAATCAAGCAAAATTTAAACTACCAAGAATTACTCAAGATTTGGAAAGAAAATCTTAGTAAATGGAAATTAAACCAAGTATGCAATGTTAAATTATTAGGAAATACTTAAAATGCTAAGTAAATAAATGTTAAATCACCACTATATAAGAGGTGAAAAATTAAAAGATTGCAAATGCAAGATCACACAAAAATACACATAAGATTTACCAAAACAATTCCACTATGGCAAAAATCCCTTAATATACCATATTATACTGTGGTACGGTAAAACCCCCATATTTGCAGGGGATGCTTACCACACGCCCCCATGAATAGTTAAAATCCGCGAATACTTAGAACCTTCTAAAAACACTAAGAACTGCCTATTTTGATAGTTCAAATACACAAAAGAAACTAAAAATGCTTATACAGGTATTATCCTACTTGCGATGGGGTTAGGTTCCAAAAAAACCCATCATTTGTTGGAAAAAATCATATCTCGAATATAGTCTAGCCTACACTAAGGTATTCGGTCCCATGTATATATATATATATGGTAGCCTACCCTGCACTATAATGCATACTCTATACATACACAGTATAGTAATTACTAATATCAGTTAATTCTGGAGGTTCATGCAGAGTGATTTATGATAATTCAATATAAAGAGAAATTGAATAACAAAGAAGAATGAGCTGAGCCTACACTATGGTATATCGTGTATTTAACTACTCGTGAAGGTGACCTTTGAAAAGTTGGTCAGCTATTCGAGGGTCCATTTTGGCTATACATAGCATATAAGAACAATGCTGAAACAGTCGCATACCACAAGGGTTGCAGAAGCTCCTTGGTGATAAGACCACGAGGCGTAAAAAGTGCGATTTCAGCTTAGAACGTTCTAGAAGGTGAACCGGTTATAAAATCCGGTTTTGAAGAAAGCATTCAAGTGATGTACGTTTGTGCACATGTACTTCGTGACGCCTTGGGGTACAGAGGCGTGTCTTGCCGTACTTTGACCTCGAATGACGTCACGAAGAGTGTGTTCGTATGTGCATTGCATAATGAATAAAATGGGAGTGATCAATGAAGGATTGGGCATTGCGATCCATTATTGGTATAGTTTAGCACGTGTCTGTGAAAAAAAAGAAGCAGCACACATGGAGGCTGTGTCCCACAGGATTTTTGTGAAGTGAGTACAACTCATAAACATTTTAGATCTTTTTATTCAGACTCTGGAAAAACTCTATCCATGTTGCAGTGAAATCTTGTGGTTATGCATTTGTATTTTGTGAATTTGGTTTTTAATATACCGCTGTTCTTTTACAGGTATTCCTCTCTCCTTCCTTCACGTTCCTCTTCCAGGAAGGGAGTGGTGACATTTTTTAAATGACCTGATTCTGTTAATTGACCTATTTATGATTTGAATGACTGATGAATTATTTTTCTGTATTTTCTTAAGTAATTGGGTGTTCATGATTTTGAACCTTATTTCTTTAGAAGATTTCATAGTGATGTTGGATCATTAGTTTTCCATTCTTCGTAGTTTTTAAGAAGTTATTTTTGTTATTTCTTTTGTCAATAAAGATTTAGTTTTGTACTTAGTATCTCATTCCAGTAGTCCTTGGATGTTAGTTAGGAAAGGAATAACTTGAGATGTCGGCTCACGCTATCATACAATATCTCGGGAAAAGCGAGATACCAACCTCTGTTCTTAAAACGGAGTCTTAAATAAAGTATAGGCCTCAGGAACAACCTATTATATATACGGTAGCCTAGCCTACACTATACTGTTCCCTATATTCACATATCATATTATACAAACATCAACATAACGAATATGCATCTTTTCCATGGATCTTTTAAAATGTTATACCTTAATTCACTGCATCCAATAATATCGTATATATATTCTTATAATGCTTTTGTATTATAAATTGCAATCATAGCGATCAATGTTTTGGTTTGGAAATCGATTAAGTGATAAGTTTAATTCGCTTTATTTAACTCAGTTCAGAGTACTTTTCTTGCTTCTAGTTAGTGTGAATGAATCTCTAGATACTTTATTTATATGGGGCAAGTTATTTTTTGTTATACTGTACGAAGTGTTTTTAAGTCAAAATATAACTTAACCCTTTAACGCCGACTGGACGTATTTGATGTCAACAAAAGTTGTCTGTCGGGTGCCAAGTGGACGTAAAATACATCGACTACAAAAAGTTTTTTTAAATATTCGCGGAAAAATACTTATAGGCCTCGTTTGCGAAAAATTTTAAATCACGTGCCTTGAGGGATGCTGGGAGTTCACGGATCACACTGTTGTTTTGTTTACAAGCGTGACCCAGCTTCGCATGCACGAATTTCTTTCTTATCCCAAAAGAAAGCATCAGCTAACTCTGCTGAAAATCTCAGAAATTTTTTAGTCACTTTGTTGTAATTTTTGCACCGTTTTATATTAGCCGTTACATAAAGTTTCATATATGAAAATGTGTAAAATTTCATGTAGAATACAACAAAAAATAACTCATGGTTGTAGCTTTTATCAATTTTGACATATTTTCATATAAATCACAAGTGACAAAATTTCAACCTTCGGTCAACTTTGACTCGACCGAAATGGTCGAAAAATGCAATTCTATGCTAAAACTCTTACATTCTAGTAATATTCAATCATTTACCTTCATTTTGCAACAAACGAGACGTCTCTAGCACAATATTTCGATTTATGGTGAATTTTAAAAAAAACTTTTTCCTTACGTCCGGGCTAACTCTGCTGAAAATCTCAGAAATTCTTTAGTCACTCTCTTGTAATTTTTGCACTGTTTTGTATTAGCCGTTACATAAAGTTTTATACATGAAAATGTGCACAATTTCATGTAGAATACAGCAAAAAATAGGTCATGGTTGTAGCTTTTATCAATTTTGACATATTTTCATATAAATCACAATAACTGCCAAAATTTCAACCTTTGGTCAACTTTGACTCAACTGAAATGGTCGAAAAATGCAATTGTAAGCTAAGACTCTTACATTCTAGTAATATTCAATCATTTACCTTAATTTTGTAACAAACGAGAAGTCTCTAGCACAATATTTCGATTTATGGTGAATTTTTGAAAAAAACTTTTTCCTTATGTCCGCTCGCGCCAACTCTGCTGAAAATCTCAGAATTTCTTTAGTCACTTTGTCGTAATTTTTGCATCATTTTACATTAGTCGTTACATAAAGTTTTATATATGAAAATGTGTGCAATTTCATGTAGAATACAACAAAAAATAACTCATGGTTGTAGCTTTTATCAGTTTTGAAATATTTTGATATAAATCACGATAAGTGCCGAAATTTCAACCTTCAGTCAACTTTGACTCGACCAAAATGGTGGAAAAATGCAATTGTAAGCTAAAACTCTTACATTCTAGTAATATTCAATCATTTACCTTCATTTTGCAACAGACGGGAAGTCTCTAGCACAATATTTCGATTTATGGTGAAATTTTGAAAAAAACTTTTTCCTTACCTATAACTACGGTAATTCTGTATTACCGTCGACAGTTGATATACAAGCAAAACGGCTGTTGTTGTCCGATTCGGTGATAAGCAAAACAACATTTTCTCTGTCGGTTGTTTATGGCTGTATGCATTTAAGCAAGAGTATAACATCACTAACAATACCTGTACTTTTATCATTCTCTTTTACTTTTCTAACTAGAAGATGGGATAAAGAGATGGAGGAAAAGAAGTTGGTCTATTGTAATTTGGTCTCTCTTGCTGCCTGATTGTATGCTGCTGCCTGCGCCCACATGAAATTTTAAAATATTTTATAAATATTTCGTATCGGTATTAATTGCTTACCCCATTGCAAAATTGAACTATCAAAAGGTGATTTATCGTAACTCAAGCACTACCTCAGTATTTTAATAGTTTTATCACAAAAAGTTTGCATTTAGTCATAAAAATGAGCGAATAACGCGTATATACGTTCCACAGAGAAATCTGCGAATAGGTGAGTCTACGAATCGTGAGACTGCGAATATGGGAGGTTTACTGTATAATAAGCAAAATTCACTTTACCTTACACAAGCTTGTGAAAACTTTCACAAAGTCACCTCAAATTCAGCTGCACAAGATTCACAGAACACACTTTTTGTTAGGCACCGTTATGAATATATACACTTGTTACCGCTACTATCAGATTTCAAAAGCTAATACTAATATCAATGACCACACAAATATTTTACTTTAACAATTTCTCTCTCTTTTGAAGAGAGAGAGAGAGAGAGAGAGAGAGAGAGAGAGACAAGCGGTCTCTGAAATCAAAATGCACAAACTTTAGGATTCCAGCTACAAGTAAAACAATCAGATGACATCATTATTAAGGCACAAAGTTTTGGGGCCAAAACTAACGTGTTAGAACAATACGTGATCAGAGCAATGCAATCTTACAAAACATGACGTAATTGATCAAGACATGTGCTTTTACTCTCAAAAAGGCGTACGTGACAACAGAAAATTGTATGGGACACGATTAGAACAATACATGTAACATTGCGAAATCATTTGTCTTTTTCTTGTACAGGACAAAAACCTCACACGACTTGACTTATCCCGACCTGTCAACATGTTATTTTTGGCGAAGACAATCGCAGCAAAACAAAGCACTCGCACAACATACGTGTTGCTGATATACTACGTTATTATTAAAACATATTATTAATTCTAAATCATGCTGTTAAGTTATCTAGATCATTAATTCTTGTGAGATCTGACATTACAAAGACATTCATATATAACTATTACTATTATACATAACACACAACAACTAGAACAGTAAATATATCAAAATCATGGAATGATATACATATTACATGTAATATCATGAATGAATATATATATATATATATATATATATATATATATATATATATATATATATATATATATATATATATATATGTATATGTGTGTGTGTGTGTGTGTGTGTGACTGAATCACAAAGATATGGGACATGATGAATGTATGACTAAAGACAATAACCTTGAAGGGAAAAGTGAAACACAGAGTGGTTGCTAGGCCTTTCGACTTACTGTCCTTTATTTACCAGACTGATAGAAATATACAAATAAGTTTACATGAAAGCTCGTATAATTGACAGATGGGGATTATAAAGGAACATGTACCTGGAATCCAGCACAGTTAAAGAATTAGTAGACCTACCAAAACCAGGGTAACTATTGAGAGGTTTTACAAAAGATTACGTCCAACAGCTCGGAAGCAGGGAAGAGTCAATTAAAAGATTATACAGGGAAAGAGACTGACCACCAAAAATGACTGGAAAGAATTACATGTTTATAAAATTACAACAACTCAGTATATTCTCTTTTTTGTAAACAATAACAATCTTTGCAGAGTGAACATTTAAAAATATATATATTAAACCTACAAATACATAGAAAATATATGAAAGGTAACCAATTACTAATTAAGTTAGTGATTTTATCTTTCAGGTCATCCTTAAACATTTTACTAATACAGGGGTCCAAATAATACATGCCAGAGCTAAGGTTAAAATTACAGCTGGAAGTAAGCTGTATAATAGCAGGCTCTAAAAGATTTTGTGTGGAGAAATCTTTTGATCTGGCTATCACTGAACTTCCAGTCCAATTTATCCTGTGAGAGTTTTCACTTAAATGAATGAATACTGCACTGGATGTTCGCCCAGTTTTGACAGAATACTTATGCTGTTTAATTCTTATTTCTAAATCCTTACTGGATTGACCAATATAAGAAGAAGAGCATCCCAAGCATGGAATTTTATATATCATGTTGCTGCTTTTCTGAGGGCTATTTTTTATTAACATTCCTGTTAGTGTGTTATCATACAAAAAAATCAGGTTGACACTGAAACACTTTAACAATGATTTTATGGTTTCAAAACCACCATAATAAGACAAGCAAATAATGTTCTTAGGGGTTTCTTTCTCCAAGTAACTTTCACCATTGAACTTTTTGTGGGCTTTATTATTATAGCAAACATCTAGTATATGTGAAGGTTAACATAGATCTGTCCCTATTTTTTTTTATGTATTCGACTTCTTCATCCAGATACATGCAGCTCCTGGTTATCGGCAATCCAGTTTTACGGCGCTTGTCTAGTGACGACGATAACATAATTTTCGGCAGCGATATGCACTGATCCCCGGTTATCAACGCCGATCCCCACTTAACAGCAGCACCGATCCCTGGTTATTGGGGCTGATAACTGGGGATAGGTGCTATTATCACTGATTTTCGGTTATCGTCACACCGTCGGGAATGGAACCCCCACTGATAACAGGGGGCTGCCTGTACTGGGGGCTGACAATGCGCAATGCTCATAAAAACAGAAGAAAAAGTGGATATTTTGATAATAACCCTTCAACACTGAGCCTCTATTTACAAAAGTGTCTGCCGTATGCTGGCGGGGTTCGAGAGTTAGCGCCGAAGCGGAAAGAAAGTTTTTTTTTTTTAAATCACAGCATGCTTAGTTTTTAAGATTAAGAGTTCACTTTTGGCTTCTTTTTTTCTCATTGCCTGAAGTTTAGTATGCAACCATCAGAAATGACAAAAATATCATTATCATATATAAATAATGGAGTATATGACAGGAAAAAAAAAATTTCATAAATAATTGTATACACATCGCACTGTGAGCAAAACGGTTAAAGCTAATGAGTTATTTTTTTTTTCGTTGTATTGTACACTAAATTGCGATGATTTTGGTATATAACAAATTGTAAAATGATCAAAGCAACATAGAGAAAATGTTATCACAAAATGATACATGAATTCGTAACAGGGGGACGTACATAAAAGTTTTTTCAAAAATTCACCGTAAATCGAAATATTGTGCTAGAGACTTCCAATTTATTTCAAAATGAAGGTAAATAATTGAATATTACTAGAATGTAAGAGTTTTAGCTTACAATAGCAGTTTTCGACCATTTCAGTCGAGTTAAAGTTGAGAGAAGGTCGAATTTTTTCTATTTATTGAGATTTATGTGAAAATATTTCAAAACTGATAAAAGCCCAACCATGAGTTATTTTTTGTTGTATTCTACATGAAATTGCGCACATTTTCATGTATAAAACTTTATGTAACAGCTAATAAAAAATGGTGCGAAAATTACGACAAGGTGACTAAAGAAATTCTGAGATTTTCAGCAGAGTTAGCGCACACGGAGGTAAGGAAAAAGTTTTTTTCAAAATTTCACCATAAATCGAAATATTGTGCTAGAGACTTCTTGTTTGTTGCAAAATGAAGGTAAGTGATTGAATATTAATAGAATGTAAGAGTTTTAGCTTACAATTGCATTTTTTTACCATTTTGGTTGAGTCAAAGTTGACCGAAGGTTGAAATTTTGGCACTTACTGTGATTTATATGAAAATATTTCAAAACTGATAAAAGCTACAACCATGAGTTATTTTTTGTTGTATTCTACATGAAATTGCACACATTTTCATACATAAAACTTTTATGTAACGGCTAATAGAAAACGGTGCAAAAATTACGACAAAGTGACAAAAGAATTTTTGAGATTTTCAGCAGAGCATTATGACGTAAGGGAAAAAGTTTTTTCAAAAATTCACCATAAATCGAAATATTGTGCTAGAGACTTTTTGTTTGTTGCCAAATGAAGGTAAATGATTGCATATTACCAGAATTTAAGAGTTTTAGCTTACAATTGCATTTTTCAACCATTTCAGTCGAGTCAAAGTTGACCAAAGGTTGAAATTTTGGCAGTTATCGTGATTTATATGAAAATGTCAAAATTGATAAAAGCTACAACCATGACCTATTTTTTGTTGTATTCTACATGAAATTGCACACATTTTCATATATAAAACTTTATGAACAGCTAATAGAAAACGGTGCAAAAATTACCACAAAGAGACTAAAGAATTTCCGAGATTTTCACCAGAGTTAGAGCGGACGTAAGGAAAAAGTTTTTTTCAAAAATTCACCATAAATCGAAATATTGTGCTAGAGACTTCTTGTTTGTTGCAAAATTAAGGTAAATGATTGAATATTACTAGAATGTAAGAGTTTTAGCTTACAATTGCATTTTTCAGTCGAGTCAAAGTGGCCGAAGGTTGAAATTTTGGCGCTTATCATGATTTATATGAAAATATGTCAAAATTGATAAAAGCTACAACCATGAGTTATTTTTTGTTGTATTCTACATGATATTGCACACATTTTCATATATAAAACTTTATGTAATGGCTAATAGAAAACGGTACAAAAATTACGACAAAGTGACTAAAGAATTTCTGAGATTTTCAGCAGAGTTAGCTGATGCTTTCTTTTGATAGAAGAAAGAAATTCGCCCATGCGCAGCTGGGTCACGTTTGTAAACAAAACAACAATGTGATCTGTTAACTCCCAGCATCCCTCAAGGCGCGATTTAAAATTTTTCGCAAACGAGGCCTATAAGTATTTTTCCGCAAATATTTAAAAAACTTTTTGTAGTCGACGTATTTTAAGTCCACTCGGCACCCAACAGACAACGTTTGTCGACGTAAAATACGTCCAGTCGGCGTTAGTGTTAAGGTGGTGGCCTGAATAAAAATGGACATAAGTTGTTGGTTGGTTTCCTATAAATACTGAATTTGCACTGAAATGGTTCTTCATGTATTAAAATATCTAACAAAGGAAAGCAATTGTCTTTCTAATTCTAAAGTAAACTTAATGGATGGTACCTGGTTATTCAAATTAGAGAGTAATCATTTGCATCAATACCAGCAGGCAAAACAGCTAAAATATAAACATATCTATACCACTTCAAAGGAGTATAAATGATGTTAGGTAAATATTGTTTTTCAAAGAACTCCATATACAAGTTTGAGGGGAGTGAGGATAAAGGGTTGCCCATTGCCATACCAAATATTTGTTGGTAAAATTTGCCACTGAATATAAACTTAATATCACAAATCCACAACCTAGTGAGTGAAATAAAATGACTTAAAGGCAGAGGTAACTCATGACAGATTAGTTCCTTACTAAGATACTCTAAAATAGAATCTATAGGGACTTTAGTAAAAAGAGGACAAACATCAAAACAAACAAATCTATCAATGGGCAAAAAGTGATTTTGTTTATCAACTAAATCTAGAGAATTATGTGTGAGAATTGGTGATAGTTCCAAGTAACAGGAACAAGACTTGGTAATATATTTTGAAAGTTTATATGATACTCGGCCAATAGCACTGATAACAGGCTGCAGAGGATTATTTTCTTTGTGCATTTTTACTAACCTGTACAAGTACGGTAACAAGGGAAATTTTACTGACAACTGGCCTATTAGTTCTTTTTTATCTTGAGGGATTTTTTTCACTGTGTCATTGATATTTTTTATGACTTGATCAAGGGAATTTTTTGTTAGTTTTTTGCAAGTTGTATCATCATCCAGTAGGGCTTGCATACATGATATGTAGTCAGTTTTATCTAAAATTGCAATACTATTTGACTTACTAGCTTTTGTGATGTGGATTGTATTGTCTTTTTTAAGATCGGTCAAACTTTTCTTATAACGAGCAGGGAAATTATTTTCATGACTAACACTGGTAGCTCCATAAACAACACCTTTAATGATGTCAACATGATTTTGAGGAAGATCCCAATATTTTTCAAATTTACACATGGATGATGCAATTGTTAAGGCAGAAGGTCTATTCAATATAAAGAAGGATACATGTAAACCATATCCGAATGCACTCACAACATTTCTACTATTTGTTTACTTGGTAAGTAATTTTTGTGATACAGTTATACATACATACATACATGTATATATATATATATATATATATATATATATATATATATATATATATATATATATATATATATATATATATAATATAAAATATATATAAAGATAAAATCCATGAAGGAAACGTAAACACTGGAGTGCTGCGAGGCTTTTCGATGCTATGTCCTTTACTTGGCAGACTGAAGAAATATAAAAGTATGTTTACAAAGAAAGTTCATATAAATGACAGATGGGGATTATAAAGGAAACATATGTACCTGGAATCCAACACAATTGAAGAATTAGTAGAACTGCCGAAACAGGATTAAATATTTAAGAGGTTTTTACAAAGGATTAGGATCAACTGTTCAGGAGCAGGGACAGGACAATTAAAAGATTATACAGGTTCGTGACTGACCACCTAAAAATTTTTTTTAGTACAACACAATAATTCTCTTTTTTTGTTTTTTTGTAAACAATAATAACTTTTTGCAAGATGAACATTTTTACAAATAAAAAATTATATCAAACATATGGATATATATAGAAAATATATATCAAGTACCTAACTTGTAATTAACTCAGTGATTTTATCTTTTAGGTCATTCTTCAACATTTTTCTAATACAGGGGTCTAAATAATACATGCCAGGGCTAAGATTAAAATTACAACTGGAAGTAAGCTAGATAATAGCGGACTCCAATAGATTTCTTGAAGAGAAATCTTTCGATCTGGCAATCACTGAACTTTCAGTCCAATTTATCCTGTGAGAGTTTTCACTTAAATGAATAAATATAGCATTGGATGCTTGTCCAGTTTTGACTGAATACTTAAGTTGCTTAATACGTACATCTAAATCTTTGCTAGATTGGCCAATACAAAAAGAAGGGCAATCCAAACATGGAATTTTATATATTACGTTGTTGTTTTCTTTAGGGCTATTTTTTATTGACAATCTTTTGAGTGTGTTATTATAAGAAAAAAACGAGGTTTACATTAAAAGGTTTTAACAATGATTTTATGTTTTCAAAACCACTAAAATAAGGCAAGCTAAGAATGTTCGTTGGGGTTTCTTTCTTCATGTTACTTTCACTATAAAACTTTTTGTGGGCTTTGTTATAACAAATATCTAGTATATGTGAAGGATAACATAAATCTGTCCCTATTTTTATTATGTATTCAATTTCTTTATCCAAATACTGGGGACTGACAATGCGCAAGGCTCGTAAAAACATAGAGGAAATAATTGATATTTTGATGTTGAAGTGACGGCCTGAATAAAAATGGACATAAGTTGTTAGTTGGTTTCCTATAAATACTGAATTTACATTGAAATGGTTCTCTAAGTATTAAAACATCTAAGAAAGGGAGGCAATTGTCTTTTTCTAATTCTAACGTAAACTTAATGGATGGTACCTGGTTATTCAAATTACAGAAATTCACTGTAGAAACACTTTCAAACTCATTGCATAACAAGTAAATCATTTACATCAATACCAGTAGGCAAAACAGCTAAAATATCGTCAACATACCTATACCACTTTAAAGGAGTATAAATGATATTAGGTATATGACGTTTTTCAAAGAATTCCATGTACAAGTTTGAGAGGAGTGGGGATAAAGGGTTGCCCATTGCCATACGAAATATTTGTTGGTAAAATGCACCATTGAATATAAACTTACAATCACAAATGCACAACCTAGTGAGAAAAATTATATGACTTACAGGTAGAGGTAATTTGTGATGGATTAATTCATTACTAATATACTCTAAAATAGAATCTATAGGGACTTTAGTAAAAAGAGAACAAACATCAAAACTAACAAATCTATCAGTGGGGCAAAAAGTGATTTTGTTTAATTTATCAACTAAATCTAGACTATTATATACATGAGAATCTGAGATAGTTCCAAGTAACGGAGACAAGAGTTTGGTAATATATTTCGAAAGTTTATATGATATTGAGACAATAGTACTGATAATAGGCCGCATAGGATTGTTTTCTTATATATATATATATATATATATATATATATATATATATATATATATATATATATATATATATATATATAATATATAGTAGAACCCGGTCCTCGACTGTACTATAACTCAACATAATCGGATTTCAACACGAAATATTGAGTAAATTTTGCGTCAGAGCTCAAACAACAGACCGGAATCCGACCCGATGAATCATATGATGTTTGTAGAAAAAAAAGTTTCGGGCGGCTGCCGCTACTTGGCGTTGTTGGTGGCATTCTTCCCATGCTTATTTAAAAGCATTTAAAGCTCACACATGCTGCTGCTGCTCCTGCTGTTGAAAAACAAGCCAGATTATCACATTAAATTAATAATACAATATTTATAAGTTGAATTACTGTATGTCTGTTATCATAAAATTAAGAAAAATTTCTAAATTACGTCGAACTTCGGCAGCTTGTGGCAGATATAAACAAACCACAGCGCCTCCCTGGTGGTGTATCGTGGTACTAATTACATAAACATTCAATACTTATGGTAAAATTTCATACAGAGTCTACTGGAATAGTGTACAAAATCACTGTAAAACATCTTTCAGTAAATATTTACTGAAAGATGTTTGACAGTGATTTTGAAGACTATTCCAGTAGACTCTGTATGAAATGTACCATAAATACTCAATGTTTATGTAATTAGTAACGCTGATACACCACCAGGGCGGTGCTGTGGTTTGTTTATATCTGCCACAAGCTGCCGAAGTTCAGACGTAATTTAGAAATTTTTCTTAATTTTATGATAACCATTTATACAGTAATTCAGTTTATAAATATTGTATTATTAATTTAATGTGATAATCTGGCTTGTTTTTCAATGTTATCATTATTAACAACAGTTTTCATGTGTACCCATTGCAGTACAATCTGGTAGTGCCTATAGGCTACCTAACCTAGTCGATGGCGCTCGGTTTTTTGATACAGTATGCATTTAAAAATGTAAAAAGTGCTTCTGATACGGTAAGTTATTCAACTCTGAACTTATTTAACTGTAATTTGTGTAAAGTTTTTTATAAAAAGGCAAGGTTTGGGTAATGACTGGTGGTCAAGAATGGATTAATCCATTTTCAGTTATTTCTTATGGGAGAAATTAACTCTGAATTCGGCAAAATCGATTCTCGTCACTTCTTCTGGAATGAATTAGCGTCGAGGACCGAAGTTCTACTGCATATTTCTGGGCTTGACCTGTGTCACCCAGTGAAATAATCCATTAGCACTGATTTCTAGGTATAGGTATTGCTAAGTATACCAGAGAAAAGCTAACCATAATGCCAGGGTTACGACACCTGGATCGAACGCCATTAGATGGTGTCGTTATACACAAGGGGTGAGTGGTTGCCACTACCACACGTCTCCGTCCTATAGATCTCTCCGATCTCAAAACCCCGAAAAGTGAGGGGCCGTTCTAAACCTCATCCTCCGCACCTAGCCAACCACCACCCCGGCCGCCATCTTATAATCATTCCAATTTAGCACGGTTTCATATCACACCGTGTTTTTTCTTGGTGTCGTGTTTTTGGGTTTTTTACTGTTTCGACACGTCTTCCCACCCAGAATTCCCACCATCTAAGTTGAGTACCATTTCCTTTTGGTTTTTTATTACAGAGGCATATTAATTGACTGTTCGTATATTGTTTACCAGGTAAATAGTGCTTCGCAGCCGGGCGTGGGCTGTGTCTGCCTCTGCCATGCTTGACCCTCAGTCTTCACATGTTATTAGCAGGAAGTTCTGCTAGTTTTTATCAATGCTCCATTCCATTGAAGCCTTATTTGTAGAAATTACCATTTCGCTGATAGGAGGCTAGGGAGCCCGTATCTGACTGATCTAGGCTAGGGTTGGAGGTATTCCCCTCCCCCTTTTTCTGATCATAAATTTCTCCCTTTTCCCTGGTTCCTCCCTCCACCAGATGGAGTATTGGTACCTGATCTAGATGGTGGTATTGTTATGCTCATTGATCATATCTGATGTGTACAAAAACGAGGATGGATGACATGTCTAATTCTTGGCATTATTAGCATCAAAAACCTTATGATTATTCTCGGCGTCAGAGGCGGAAATAATCTTGAAAGCGGTATCCCAGCTTTCCGGGACATAACGGTTGCCATCTGTTTGGCCCTCTCTGCCGCTGAGTCATTTTTGTATACATAAGTATATATTTTTAAGTATATATATAATTTTAAACTTCTCACACTGAATGGTCCCCCCTTTTTATGTTAGTACTCTTGACGTCAGGTAGTTTATTCGATTAGGTTTAGCCTAGCCTACTCGACCGTACCGTAATTGGTTCCGGAGAGTTAGGCTGGACAGGATAGGCGCTTTTCACGATGCTCATGCTACCTAGCTCACCTGACCAGGCCGTTTTGAGGTTTTGGAGGGAGTTGTTAGGTTTGTGAGGGAGTTCCTCGTTCTCTCTTGGCCCACCTGACCAGGCCGTTAGGTTTTGGACGGTGAGGTTAGGCTAGTGAGGGAGTTACTCTTCCCCCTTAGCCCACCTGACTAGGCTGTGAGGTCTTGGAGGGTGAGGTTAGAATAGTGAAGGGTCTCCTCAATTCATAGTCTTCCACCTGACCAGGCTGTCGGTTTTGGAGGGTGTGGCCAGGTTATGCGAGGTCCCCGCTCACCTGTAGCACTCATCCTGGCCTTCCTAAACAAGCCAAGAAGTTTTGGTTTTGGAGGGTAGGCTGGGATCGAAGGTTGCACAGGTTTTTTCGTGTATGTAGCCTAGCCCTTCTTTACCTGATCAGTTACCTTTTGGCGAGCGACCTAGGCTTCATCCTAGCAGAGGGAAACCGATCGCTTGCGTTCGGCACCCCGTGGGGAGTTTCCATTCGGCTTCCAGAGGGTGCTACCCACCCGTCTGGTCGCCGTTTCACGGATTTCCGCCACTCTGCTACCTTTCCCTTATCGGGCGGTGTTTCGCTTGCTCGCTTTCCACAGTTATAGCTGGAGCGCCGAACACTGTCCCAGGGATGCAATCATGAGTTCCGCTATGTTCAGTCTCCGCCAGGTTAGTCGGATCTTCATTGTTATCGCCCATGTTACCACCCGTGGGTATGGTTTCGGTTAGTCGGGCGCTCCACTATGTGGTTCCCGCCTGGGCAATTGAGAGTTGGGGCATATGTGAACACTCCTTTCCGCCACCTTACGCCGTTTCCATAATATGTGACATAACAAGATTTCCGTGGCAAATCACGGCGGAGTACCATAGCGCCAGACTATCTTAGAGTACTTTTGTTTACATGATTAGTAGTTGGCCATTCTGTAGTATAACCTATGTTTATTATTCTGTACTGCCGGATTCAATTCCGGCGGGTTTTACCTGATGACATGCATGTTTCATCACTCATAATCTAGGTTAAGGTAGCCTATTACCGCCGGACCTACTCCGGCGGACCTTGCCTTGACGTTACTCATGTACCGCCATTCCACTTACAGATGGTACGCTGTCAGGAGCCAGGGTGCACAGCGGTTCTCCAACAACCCTGTGGACACGAGGTGTGCCGGTCACACTCCAGCTGCTCGGTACACGTTGGGGACCTGATCGTCTGGCACCCAGATGGCTGTGAAGTATGCTACACTCTGTACGAGCTAGTGGTGGATGAGTCGGTAAGTTTTAAGAGACCGCTAACCTTTAGTCTCTTTTTGACTTTAATGATTTATATAAACATATACGGGTAATTGGAGAATATTCTCAGTAAATCCCGCCCTTTCTTACAGTCTGACCAGATCATCCGTGACTCTTCGCTGTCAACCCTGAAGATCTGGGTCGGCGGATTTGGGAGGAACGTTGCGTCTGGCAACCCTTACGTCTTGTCGGAGGAGATCTGCAATCTCTACCCCAGAGCCCGGATCTCTGCTGCAGTGCCGGCGGAATTGGCCGCCCCTATCATCGAGAGGATCCGGGAAGAGACGCAACCCTCCCAAGAAGACAACCTGTGCGGAGAGGTGACGGAAGAGGTGGCGGCTATCAATATCCACCTCGAACCTATGAGCGTGGACTTGGACCACCAGGTAGAAGGTAAGTTGGTAAGTGAGGCAGGGGGAGAGAGTTTTGGTAGTCCCCTTTTTGGTTCTCCTTCTTCTTCTTCTTCTTCCTTTCAAGGGTTTCCTAAACCAGCTATCCTTAAGGACAGATCTAGGTCCGTTGTCCTCAAGGTGAAATCCTTGAAAAAGAAGGACTTATCAAAGTCCTCTAGACCTAAAAGGTCTAATCCGTCAGCTCCCTTGGGGTCGTCACTGGCTCTTAAACCAGTGGCGTCCACTAGTAAGGCTACTCCCCCGTCCAAAGGGTCGAGATCCAGGGTGTCCAAGGCTAATCCTCCACAGCCTAACTTTGACCCTGAGGCCTTTGCCGAACTTCTGATGCAGAAGTTGGACTCTAGGGTTGAACCTAGGATTCAAGACCTTTCTTCCCAGCTTACTTCAAGCTTGGAGACCTCTGGTCAGTCAGTGCTGTCATTGGCACAAAGGATGCAGGCCCAGGAAAGCTTGCTCTCCAGATTTATCCAATCTGGAGCAGTACAGCACTCTCATGTTGTTCCAGATGCTCCAGACTGCCCCCTTTGATAAGGGGGAACCCGTGGCGGCTGGCTCTTCACGCCCCCCTGCATAATGATACCCTGACCATCGAGGGCTTGGGCACTCGTCGTCTGGAAGAACTGGAGTTCTTTCCACCCGACCTGGTGCCTCCCTACCCAGGCTATGCCAGGCTAACAGAGGAAGCCTGGATTAGATCAGACAAGGTCCCGAAGGAAACAGTTATCTTTCCCAGGGACCAAGCCCAATCCACCCTGATGCGCGCTCTCACTGACTGGGAGTGCGAGAATACAAAGCTTACTCCCTTTAAAGGGACTTTATGATGTTTGCGGTAGGTGACTCCATCCCTACCCCCTGCACAACTAAGGTCGCAGTGCTGACTAGTCAAGCGGGAATAGAGGGCAAACCGTTGCCTCAACTCCGGGAGACAGATCCCACCTCCCTTCTTTTCCCCGGGGATTCGGAATTCTGGTCGGGAGCTCCGCCACGTTCACGGTGGGTAAACTCGACCCGAGTGTGCCTCCACCCTGTTCAGTGAACAGCTTCCCAGGATTCCGGAGGCCCTTCTGAAGGCGGAGTTTGAGGCTAAGTGCAGGTTGAGTCGCTCCCTGCATTCCCTCACCATTACAGAGGTAACAGTGTTAACTTACGCTGACGAACCTCTGTTCCAGGTCTTGACGAAATCACTGTTAGCGTCATTTCAATCGGACCTGTATGACTTTGTAGTGGCGAGACAAAACTGCAGGAAGCATATCTTCGCAGACGCCACTATCAGACATGAGCCCAATAGACTCATGAAGAGTTCTATCTGGGGACCTAACATCTTCCCTGAGGATGAGGTCAATAATGTTCTAGCGGAGGCAACCAGAGCAAATCAAAGTCTTCGCTCCCGCTGGGGTCTCCCTTTCAAAAGGAAATTCACCGAGACCTCCGGACCTCAATCCAGGGAAAAGAAGAGGTTCAGGAGATATAGCAAACCCCAGGCTCAAACTATGCTTCAGGCTGTACCGGTCTCTCAGATCGGACAGCCTTCCACTTCCAAAGCTCAGCCTCAGCAGCAGTTCGACTGATGCAGCCTGGCTCAGCAAACCCCTGCTCCGCCAGCCTTCGTAGCGTCCCCAGCCTTCAACGCTTCGTTTGAAAGCCAAGGGGCGTTTGAGGCTACAACAGGCATGCGAGGGGGAGCAGAGCCAGAGCCGCCTACAGAGGTAGGGCTTCAACTCAGACCTCTCTCCCGTGGAAGAGGAGGCCGAGGAGGCAGAGGAAGTAAGTCCTCATCCATCCAATGAGTCTCCTCAGGTAGGCGGAGGTTATATCTCTTCCGGGACCATTGACCTTCAGTCCGTGGGCCCACAGCATAGTTTCAAAAGGCCTGGGATGGAGCTGGAGCAGAGGGCCTCTCCACCAGTCAGATTCCATCAACCTCCATCCAAAGACTTACTGGACTTTGTCAAAGACCTTCTTCAAAAGAAGGCAATAAAGAAAGTGAGACACCTGAAATTTCAGGGCCGTCTGTTCAGTGTCCCAAAGAAAGACTCAATCCAGCAAAGAGTAATTCTAGACTTGTCTTGTCTCAACTTATACATTCAATGCGACAAGTTTTCGCCTGCTTACAACTCTCGCAGGTGTGAACCCTACTTCCCGTGGGGCCGTCACCACCTCTATAAATCTTTCAGACGATATTATCACGCCCCGATTATAGAAACTTCTCTCCTTACCTAGGGTTCAGACTAGGAAACAAGCATACTGTTCAGAGTCATGCCATTCAGGCTCAACATAGCGCCCAGGATTTTTTACCAAACTGGCAGAGACAGTAGTCCAACAGCTACGGGCCCAAGGGATTATGTTAGCCGCATACCTGGATGACTGGATAATTTGGGCATCCAACGCAGAAAAGGAATGTCGAAAAGCAACATTCATAGTGATCAGCTTCCTGGAATCCTTAGGTTTTCAAATAAACAGGAAGAAATCGTCTAATTCGAGGCTCAGTTTCAGTGGTTAGGAATCCAATGGGATCTAAACACACACAAACTGTCACTTCCGCCAGCCAAAAGGAGGGAAATAGCCAAAGCTACCAGGCAGTTCCTCAAAAACAAAAGAGCTCTCGTCGTACTCCAGGAAAGAGTCCTGGGTTCTCTTCAGTTCACGTCAGTGACAGATTTGCTGCTGAAAGCCAAACTGAAGGATATAAACAGAGTATGGCAGAGACGAGCCAACAGCAGGAATAGAGACAAAATGTCTCTAATTCCGCCGGTGTTGAGGAAGAGGCTTCGACCGTGGTCAACAGTCAAGAGTTTGTCAAGGTCAGTGCCTCTCCAATTTCCCCCTCCATCATTAGTGATCCATACGGATGCTTCCTGAGCGGGTGGGAGGATACTCCAAACACAAGAAAGTTCAAGGAACGTGGTCAACTGTATTCCGCCAGTTCCATATCAACATTCTAGAAGCAATGACAGTATTTCTAACACTAAAAAGCTATGTCCAACCAGACAGATTCATATCAGACTGGTACTGACAGTGCAGTAGTTGTGCATTGTATAAACAGAGGGGGCTCCAAGTCAAGCCATATCAATCAGGTAATGATTGCAATTTTCTCTCTGGCAAGGAAACATCTTTGGCACCTGTCAGCTACCCATCTGGCAGGTGTTCGAATGTCACTGCAGATTCACTATCCAGGACAACTCATTGGCTGGAGTCGGAATGGTCATTGGACAAAGCATCATTCGAGTGGATTTGTCTTCAGGTACCGGGTCTCCAGGTGGACATGTTTGCCACAGAGAGCAACCACAAGCTTCCGTGTTACGTTGTTCTAATCTACACCCTCTAGCTCACTCCACGGATGCGATGTCAATAGACTGGAACAGGTGGCAAAGGATCTATCTGTTTCCACCAATAAACCTATTAATGAAAGTTCTGCACAAACTCAGATCATTCAAAGGTCAAGTAGCACTTTAGCACCCAACTGGCCGAAGAGCAATTGGTTTCCTCTTCTTCTAGAGTTGAAAATCTGACGAAACAAATCCCCAGTCCAAGATTGACACAAGTAGTACAAACTCGGACTGTGTCAGCTTCTCAAGAATTCTGAATGCCCTAGCTTTATGGACTTCATGAAGTTTGCAGCTCAGAAAGACACTAACATTGATCCTATTAATACACTGTTCATAGAATCAGACAAGAGGGAATCTACTCTCAGACAATATGACTCAGCAGTTAAAAAGTTAGCATTATTTTTGAGGGAATCTGAAGCTCAGGAAATGACCACGAACCTAGCAATCTCTTTCTTCAGATCATTATTTGAGAAAGGATTGGCCTCTAGTACTATTACTACAGCAAAATCTGCTTTAAGAAAAATATTTTTGCATGGCTTCAATATTAACCTTACAGGCTCATATTTTTCGTCAATTCCTAAAGCATGCACTCGTCTTAGACCAGCAACCCGTCCACACACGGTTTCCTGGTTCTTAAATGACGTACTTAAATTAGCATCAGACACTGATAATGAATTATGTTCATACTCGAGTCTGTTAAGGAAAACGTTATTTCTATTAAGTCTAGCCTCAGGGGCTAGAATTTCTGAACTGTCTGCTCTCTCTAGAGAACCGAACCATGTTGATTTCCTCCCGTCAGGAGAAGTTCTGTTGTCTCCGGATCTCAAGTTTCTAGCAAAGAATGAGGATCCACAAAATAGATGGTCTCCTTGGAAGGTTATTCCCCTTCCACAGGATCTGTCTTATGTCCAGTTAACACTTTAAAAGCTTATTTAAATAGAACTTCTAATAGAATGTCTGGCCCTCTTTTTGTTAGGGAAAACGGAGGAACCATTTCCTTAAAGGCCATCAGGCAACAAATACTGTATTTCATTAAGCAAGCAAACCCGGATTCAGTACCTAGGGTACATGATATTCGGGCGGTAGCCACCTCAGCTAATTATTTTCATAATATGAATTTTGATGACCTTAAAAAGTACACGGGCTGGAAATCACCAACAGTGTTCAAACGCCACTATCTTAAGTCTCTTGAGGCCCTTAAATACTCCACAGTGGCTGCAGGAAGTATTGTTCCCCCAGCCCTAGACTAGTTTATGTAACCTTAGTTTATCCTGTTGTTTATTTCTCTCTCGCCTACCTGCCTCGTTTACTTGCCTTGCCCTCTAACCTTTAGGTCAGGCCTGCTTCACAGCCTGACTCCTGGCCGTTTCATGAATTTCCTGTTGTAATCTTTTGTTAGCCTTAAGTGTCCTGGTGTTAATTATTTTATGATTTAGACTGTGTGCCCTATAATGTTAACTATGCTAATTATGTTTTTATTATAAATGTGTTGGGTTATTAAAACACAGTAATTTTCTCATAGTTTTATTTAGCTCCATTAAGGTAATTCTTAGAGGACTCCACCAAGCTTTTGTATGGCTGATTCTCTGTCACGATTTCACTGGGTGACACAGGTCGAGCCCAGAAAAGGGATTTTGACAAAGGAAAAATCTATTTCTGGGGGAGGACCTGTGTCACCCAGTGACCCATCCCTGTACTTCCTTTTTCCCTCCCGAGTAGCATACCAAGCTTGGGAGGTGCTAATTTGGGATGTTTATAAGATGGCGGCCGGGGTGGTGGTTGGCTAGGTGCGGAGGATGAGGTTTAGAATGGCCCCTCACTTTTCGGGGTTTTGAGATTGGAGAGATCTATACGACGGAGACCTGTGGTAGTGGCAACCACTCACCCCTTGTGTATAACGACACCATCTAATGGCGTTCGATCCAGGGGTCGTAACCCTGGCATTATGGTTAGCTTTTCTCTGGTATACTTAGCAATACCTATACCTAGAAATCAGTGCTAATGGATTATTTCACTGGGTGACACAGGTCTTCCCCCAGAAATAGATTTTTCCTTTGTCAAAATCCCTTATATATATATATTCTTATGGATATATATATATATATATATATATATATATATATATATATATATGTATATATATATATATATATATATATATATATATATATATATATATATATATATATATATATATATATATATTCTTATGGATTCTGTTCCACTGAGCTTACCTTTTAAGCTTTCCTTAGAAAAAAGGCAAAGAGGCCAAGTGCAACGTGAAATGTGCACCAAGAGATGAGACCACAGACGAGAAAGAACCATGGGTTCATCTCCCTAGCAGATGCTACTTGAGAATCCTAATGCCATCCTACTACTATCCTTCTCAATACTATCCCCAAAGGTCAATATACTGGCAAGACTCTTATCCTCAGGTACACCCAGGCCAGCATAAAAAGAGGCTGGAAGAGGGAGCCTGCCGGCCTCAAGTAACCGACCCATCTGAGGTCAGACATATACCGTCATCTCCCGCCTTCCCACAATGCACGTGGGAGCACTTTCTAAGATCAGGGAGGCCAAATCAGGAATTCCAATCCAGTGGAGCTCATTTCTAGAGGACTAGAATTGATTTAACCAAGGTAAGGTATATTCTGGGAGTGAGAGCCTCGCCAGTCTTCAAATCTGTTTCTCTGACTTTGCAAGAAAGCTTTTCCTCATTCAAGTTCACTTTATTCTTCAATACACAGCCCCTCACCAATAATGACTGTTCTCAAGCACTCCAATGGTAAATCCTCAAATAAAGTAACTGGTTGTGGCAATGATGAGCTTTATTGCTAGTGCTTGAATTAACTTAATTCAGTGGCTGTTGTGCTCATGCGGCAAGTATATCGTTCATGTTTCCAAGTCCTTGATCACAGTAAAATACAGGAAATTATGGTGCTGTTCTGTGCATCACTGTCCACTAACTGAGGTTATCTCTCTACTTGCTACAGGAGAGCTGTTTGTGCAACCCTGCCACGTTCCCAACTTGGATCCTAACACTCCTGCCAAAGCCTACAAGGGCCTACTTAATTGCGCCACAGATATATTTGCTACTCTCTCATCCCCCTGTTCATATTGGTTATTCGTTAAACCTTGTAAATAAACCCCCTGTTAATCATTTTCTATTGTATACTTCCATCCACATAAAGTAATCATCTCATGGGCATAAACTCCTGCAAGCAGATTACCCATTAAACTTGCACTTTCTCTTTAAATATGTATGACCACAAGTGGGCATCAAGGTCAAATCCAGAGTTTCATTAACTCCATGCGTTATCTGCCCCTCCAGTCTGTAACATATTTTGGCGGCCTTGGCCAGTAATTCAGTTCACTCTAGCAAACTAGCATCCATTATTGCTATGTTAGACCAACTGATGATACAAACCCCCTTTTAAAGTAAAAATATTATATCATGGTGCTTTTATAAAGTAATGTATCGCGCGGGAAGTTACAAATCAACTTAGGGAATAAACAGTAGTGTTAAAACCAGTTGGAATCACGTATCAGGTAACAGTAAGTGTTTTACATAAAGTTTATTACATTAGTCAGACTGAGAACTCAAATCAGCAAAATTCATCTCAGAATCGAAGGGAATTAGTGTATAATTCTGCCGGCATAAGTGCAGTCTACTCAGGTTGTTGCATTTTGATGAAGCATGTTCGGAACTGCATAATGGCTAGGACTTCGGGATAGTAGCGTGCAGTAAATTAATGAATTCAAGGGTGGCAGAGTTAGATTTTCCTTGGAAAGCACATGCTTCCCATACACCAACTGGTTAGGTCACTGCATGCTTAAGATCTTGAATCAAGGCCCAAGTGGTGATCTGCCATTTTGCCAACAATGCATACGGACAACACATTCTTTCGGGTCGTCTGCACTGCTGACTGCACGTTAAGGAAAACGTTTGTGTGCACTAGGGAAAATGCATGTCTAGTATTTCTCTTATTTAGCGCTGTTGCCTTTCATGTATGGTATTTGCGTGTTTATTCACACATTGCTAGGAAATTTCAAGTTAGTTAGTTTTGAGTGGCGTCTAAAACCCAGTGTTTGTGTTAGGAGTGTTGCGTCATTTTGTTAGAGCAGACGTCATGCACTCATCTGTTGGCAAAGCCTGAGCTAGATCGCTAAAGACTCGTATTTTAGTCAAACACTATTCAGGAAGGCCCATTTATTTAAGAAAAAGCTGGTTTTACAAGGTGTTTTTGTTATTTATTAAAGAGTTTAACGTAGTTTTCCATTCGCCTGGACAAAATGGTAGGCCAAGATTAATCTCATCACAACTGTTCCGTATCCTAACCGAGCCATTCTAAAATTCCATAGTTAGCATATTACAGTCAAGAGTTCCAGTCTGCATTAGGGATATTACCACTTTTACCTTTACAGTGTGAAGTTAATTTATAATTTTATTGAGGGGATCAGCGTACAATTATAGTAGTTTATTTTATAACCAGAGAGCAGCCGAGCACAAAATTTTCTCTCTCTCTCTCTCTCTCTCATGCTTGCTCCAACACGGGAATTAATTGCAACAAAGCCTAGATTCACAATTCATAACAAACCCAATTAATTGTACAGCCTCTTGAGAAGATAGCAACATTCTTTATCCATTAAAAGGTAAGGAAATTAACTCATCTTGGCCGTGTCAATGCACAAAACTAGCCAATTTTTATAAGCAAGGAGGGAAAGCATTCTATTTAGGAACTTAAGAGGAACATTAACCACTGATCTTTAAATCTAATAAATTTTATTAGCATGCCCACCACACCTGTGTGCATATTATGCAAGCTCACTGTTCTTCATGAGCCCAGTTGCACACTCATGCTACTACAAAAATCCTGCGCTACCGCACAGTGCACTGTGTGTGCCCAACACCATAGAGTGCCTGCATAATTAGTTCTTAGGAACCCTGTAACCTCTGCACTGCACCTGTGTGCATGTTATGCAAACTCAATGTTCTTCACGAACCCAAACAGATATTCACGCTACTGCAAAAATCCTGTGTTGCTGCACAGCTCACTCTGTGTGCCCAATGCTGTAGAGTGCCTGCATAATTACTTCTTTGGAACCATCCGGCCTTTTGGTGCCAAAGCTCCCTTACAACCCAAGGCGACCATTTAAGGTGCCCTAGTGCCACCTTCCACAGGGGCACTCAGTTACAAGTGCTGCCTGTTTAAGGGACACTTCCACTACAGAGTAGCTTACCATGTACACTGTTATCCCAAGCTCACTCTCCGCTGACCAGAGTGCCAATTCTAGCACGGCCACTCATTACTTATTCATCTGTGCCTATACTGCACAGCCTAGAGGCAATGCCTTCCCATGCAGTGCCACTTTTGCACCAATAACCCATCCACAATAAACCATCCAGAGTAGTTGAAATATTCAACTCTTAGCAACACAGCAAAATGGTCACCTATGGGGAGGCAGTCACTATCTTTGAGCAAGTGGGACAGAAAGCAGGCGATACTGGAGGTCAGTTACGAGCTAATGTAAAAAAGCGGATGAATGACTGGCTTCAGAGACACCCTTGGGACCCATCTGAAGGGGTAGCCCTTTGTGGCACCTCCCACATACTGTACAGTCATCACCATCATCAGGACTCTGCTCTTGAGGACGCCCACAGCAAAATCTCCCTCATACTGAAAGACCAGGTACCAGTAAATGCCTACAGCCATAAACAACTGACCTAGAAACTGTTGTTTTGCTTATAACTGAATCTGATAACAACAGCCGTTTACCTGGTATTTCAACCATCGTACACTAATAAACAATTGCTGTAGCTTATAGCACAAAAGAAGTTGAGTATATATATATATATATATATATATATATATATATATATATATATATATATATATATATATATATATATATATATATATATATATATATATATATACATATACATATACACATACATACATACATACATACATACATACATATATATATATATATATATATATATATATATATATATATATATATATATATATATATATATATATATATATATATATATATATATATATATATATATATAATAGAAACGAGTCTATAATCGAATAAACTAAATACTTTGATATACACAAGGGCATACAGAAAATCACTGATAAAGACAGAGACAGCAAAAACAGAAAAGTCGTTTACAAAAACTAAGTATAACAGATGCTGAGTTTAACCGTTCGCCGCCAGTGACTAAAAGTGTTTACCCGCACTGCGCTGGGCAAAAAGATGAACTAATTTAGATCTTGACCTCGCCCGTGACCTCTCGCACACCATAACGTTAACTCGATAACAACCGTTGAACGAATTGCATAGACAATTAAACATGAAACATTAATGGAAAAGGGAAGCCTATCTGGACGAAACTAAGGAAAATTATACCAGATTTAGGCATCAAACCCATACCCATATATACGCAGGCTCCAGAAGCAGAGGCAGTTAGAAAAAGGGCATCAGGGCAGGGAGTGTGCGAGATGTGTGGATAGGTGACTGTGACAACTCGAACAGACTAACGAACTTATAAAATTTCTGAACGCCCATAGTACAAGTGAAATTCTAAGTCCACTTAATTTTACGATGTGCCTTTAAGATAAAGACTCGGTCATTGCTACCCATTGAAAGGTGGAAAAAGTTATACAGTTTAAAGACTAAATAAATGTAATTAAGGGGAAACATAAATTTCATTTAACCAACATTAATAAAAGAAGAACTTATGAAATATTGAAAGATAGCCGACATCTGAGCACGATAAGTGAAGTTCCAGCATAGATAAACATCGACCACTTGTTCCTACAGAAGTGAAGGCAAACAGTATAACAGACAGTTCTAAGAAATGCATGCCTTCCCCATTACAGAATTTTTGGTGGCAGCGGTGGGATATGAACCAAGATTACCCTATGCATGGCTGAATCAGCCAGTACAGCCAAATTATTCTGAAGATATCATGAAGATACGAATTAGTAATTTCAAGGTAATTCATAAACAGTTACACAAGAATCTAGAAGAAGCCCAGAAGATCATGATTGACAAACATCAAGAAGGGTTAAAGCCAGTAGATTACAAGATAGGGGATGAAGTTTACATCAAGAAGGAAGTAAGAAGTGGAATTAATTATAAGTTAGCCACTAAATTCACAGGTCCGTACAGAGTCATAGATATACAAGATACAAAAGTGAAAGTGACAAAATAAACAACCAAATACCTTCCACATATGCTGAATCATTAGAAGATGAGGGATTTTGGATAAATAGGACAAAGTTAAGAGAACTAAAGAAGTCAAAGAACCAGAAATGACTGAAGAACCAAACGAAGGAATTTCAGGAGGAAAAACTAGGTATAAACTAAGAAATAGAAGAGTCACATTTCAGTAATTATAATAAGAACAAACCCATCATTCATCCTATTATTCCCTGTATTTGATTTCTTTATTGCTAAGTTTACCTTCGTCGGTTGACTTAGGAATAAACCTTTTTTTATATTGTTGCAAATTTTACTTTGATTAGTTGGTTTTGTAGCAAAATTTGGGGTTAATGCACTAACTTCGAATTTATTTTTCTTTAACTATAAAGGGAGTATTTAGGAAACGAGGGATTGTACGTAAATTTTAAAATGTAATGTAATCATTTCAAGGAATTTAACAATATCTTAGTTTTCTAATCAAGAGTGACAATTATCCTAAGAAGGAATTTCCTAGATAATAAATAATTTCAGTAAAGAAAATTCTTTTTACCATTATTTCAGGTTTTGTTGCAATAACTAACACACTTACCTTATCCACTTGTTTAAAGGATTTTAATTAATGAAAACTTATCATACGAGAAAATTACTAATAGTCACATCAAAGAAGTCACGTTGAATTTGCATGACACATAAACACACTTATAGACACATACAATTACACAAGGATATTCCTCCAGGACATTTCAAAAGTACGAGATCGAGAAGGTAACCATCAAGTCTACATCCCCTTTGCATAGTCAACCAAGAGACACTGACTTTCGTCGTCATCAGAAGAGAAGAAGAAAAATATTTATTCGTCAATTTCATAAATAATAGGGCGATATCCACCTAAATAGCATAGGACTGAGGACTGAGTAATAATTATGTAACTTGATAGCAAATTCTATTTTGGTTTGCTAGTACATTTGAATATCTTATTCAATTTGATTGAAGAAATGATTGCTTTATATTCAGTTTAGTGCTTTAGAGTTATCTTATAAGTTGTGTGATTTTCCTAAGTAACATGTGTTAGGAGTCCTCGTAGATATATTAATTCTACCTTAGTTTAGCTAGAGCTGCCGGAGTCAGCTGGGTAGCTGGCCGAGATTATAATAGAAACGAGTCTATAATCGAATAAACTAAATACTTTGATATACGCACAAGGGCATACAGAAAATCACTGATAAAGACAGAGACAGCAAAAACAGAAAAGTCGTTTACAAAAACTAAGTATAACAGATGCTGAGTTTAACCGTTCGTCGCCAGTGACTAAAAGTGTTTACCCGTACTCGCGCTGGGCAAAAGATGAACTAATTTAGATCTTGACCTCGCCCGTGACCTCTCGCACACCATAATGTTAACTCGATAACAACCGTTGAACGAATTGCATAGACAATTAAACATGAAACATTAATGGAAAAGGGAAGCCTATCTGGACGAAACTAAGGAAAATTATACCAGATTTAGGCATCAAACCCATACCCATATATACGCAGGCTCCAGAAGCAGAGGCAGTTAGAAAAAGGGCATCAGGGCAGGGAGTGTGCGAGATGTGTGGATAGGTGACTGTGACAACTCGAACATACTAACGAACTTATAAAATTTCTGAACGCCCATAGTACAAGTGAAATTCTAAGTCCACGAATTTTATGATGTGCCTTTAAGATAAAGACTCGGTCATTGCTACCCATTGAAAGGTGGAAAAAGTTATACAGTTTAAAGACTAAATAAATGTAATTAAGGGGAAACATAAATTTCATTTAACCAACATTAATAAAAGAAGAACTTATGAAATATTGAAAGATAGCCGACATCTGAGCACGATAAGTGAAGTTCCAGCATAGATAAACATCGACCACTTGTTCCTACAGAAGTGAAGGCAAACAGTATAACAGACAGTTCTAAGAAGTGCATGCCTTCCCATTACATTATATATATATATATATATATATATATATATATATATATATATATATATATATATATATATATATATATATATATATATATATATATATATATATATATATATATATATATATATATATATATATATATATATATATATATAATATATATAATATATATATATAATATATATAATATATATATATATATAATATATATAATATATATAATATATATAATATATATATATATATATATATATATATAATATATATAATATATATATATATATATATATATATATATAATATATATAATATATATAATATATATAATATATATATATATATATATATATATATATATATATATATATATATATATATATATATATATATATATATATATATATATATATATATATATATATATATATATATATATATATATATATATATATATAATATATATATATATATATATATATATATATAGTATATATATATATATATATATATATATATATATATATATATAATATATATATATATATATATATATATATATATATATATATAATATATATATATATATATATATATATATATATATATATATATATATATATATATATATATATATATATATATATATATGTATATATATATGTATATATATATGTATATATATATATATATATATATATATATATATATATATATATATATATATATATATATATATATATATATATATATATATATATATATATATATATATATATATATATATATATATAAATATATATAATATATATAATATATATATAAATATATAAATATATATATATATATATATATATATATATATATATATATATATATATATATATATATATATATATATATATATATATATATATAATATACAGTAGCGCACTGAGATAATGGACCATGATATATTGTACTTCCAGACATATCGGTGCGAAATAGAAATAACAATTTGAGGGTTTTCGCCTCCGGATTGAGCGCCAAACTATTTGTTCAAATCAGGCGCCAAAAGGAGTGCTGGGAGTCTGCGTGAGGGAGAAATCGCATCACCCACACATAAATACATGTTTATGCTTACAGTACACTGTAATTTCACTTTACAATACCGTACTATGTACTGTCCTGCAGTTTATATTAACCTGCTAAGCATCCTTTATGAGAGATGTCGTCGCTCCTGTATCGTCACATTTTTTAGCTTACAGAGCGGTCATTTGGTCTATGCTAATTTTTATGCTTTTTTGTGTGTTCATTTTAACACTGATATTGATTTTTATATGAAGATATTAGGATAATAAATAATGTAGAATAAAAAAAGATGAAAGAATTTACTTTGCATTTTTATATCCTAAAGATTATAAACATGAAACATAAAAGGTAAAAAATTATTCTTTCGAATGCCATTCCCTAAAACGTAGAGCCAGCAGATTAATGAATTGTTTCATTTCATTTTTATTTGTCATACCATTTTTAGTGCACTTGATATTGTAGGCAAACTTTCTATATATTCATCTAGAAACTTGATTGAAAATCTGTTCGTTACTGCTACAACGTGCTCCATGACTGTCATCAAAAAAACTTAAAAAAAAAAAAACTCCACTGGGTCTCCTTTATCCTGAACACTGAATTTTGCACCTTTGGGTGCCGCTATGAGGTTAGGCCAGGACATGGCATTCTAACAAAGGTTTGTTCCTGTCGTTCAACACTTGCCCCAAAGTTTTCTTCATAACCTATAAAAATATATGGGATTAATATAAATCTTCTTCATAACCTATATACACTACCACTATACGTGATTTCCGTTCAGATATTGGAGAGGCAAATAAACAAACAACAGTGAGGATAAAGTAAACAAATGCTAAACAACCAAGCCAAACAAGTCAAGAGTCAGATAATAACTCACTGCAGTAACATCAAGCCTGCTGGTCTCATATAATTATTATGAAAAATAGTAATTACTAATTAGAATATCACTAACCACTAATCTGAATATCACTAATACAGTATAGGAAAATAAATCCCTTACCTAGATGCCATCCGAGGCCAGATGCTTCCCGTTCGCATCTGTCCCTCTCTTTGTAACTCACTTACGACACGCAATCATTGAAATTTCTCCCTCATAAGGGTGGTACTTCTCTTGCTTATGGCAATGGAATTGCGTGAATGCACTACACGGTAAGAAAATCCGGAAAGGAAATGCGTCACAAAGCACTAGGATATCGCTTCGACCAGAGCCACACTAACAAATCAAGGTGGTTTATTGGTAAAACCTGACGCTCTGTTAGGAACAGTTACCTACTTGTATAATTTCATATTTCCAAAAATACACAGTAAAAATATGTCAAGAAATACAAAATACTCACATATTAATATCGTATTATACAAACATCAACATAACGAATATGCATCTTTTCCATGGATCTTTTAAAATGTTATGCTTTACTTCACTGTATCCAATAATACTGTATATATATATCGTACTTTTATATTGCTTTTGTATTATAAATTGATATAGCGATGAATGTTTTACTTTGGAAATTGATTACGCGGTAAGTTTATTTCGCCGTATTTAACTCAGTTCAGAGCGCTTTTCTTGCTTCTAGTTAGCAAGGTTATTTTTCGTTATACGAAGGGTATTTAAGTCGAAATATAACTTAAATACGTCTCGTTGTGAAATTAACGTAGCTATTTATTTTGTTAATAGATAATGTTGTCCGTTTGGGGACACGTTTGTTTTGTGAAAAAAAATCAAGATTCTGTTCGCTATTTTCACTTGATTTCATCATAATACAAGCTTTACATGTTTATCTTTTATCGACATGAAAACAGCAGTAATGAGTGTTCTTTCAAGCCCAGTAGTTTTGATTAAAATAGTTTCTCTCCAATTTTATTTATGGTTGAGTTTCATCCATGTTGCCAATGCACAATAATTTATAGTCATTAGCAGCTTGAACATTGTTTTCTCAGCTTCAGCTAAAACTTGCAGCTTAAATCTAGCAGCATATTTCCTTGCTGATCTTTTATCCACAGCGAATAAGAGTATAATATAAAAATATATCAGTCCTATTCTACTTAACGTCATTTGTAACATAACTACGGTAATTGTTTATTACCGTACAATGGCTGAAATACAAGCAAAACGGCTGTTGTTATCCGGTTCAGTTATAAGCAAAACAACAGTTTCGATTTCGGTTGTTTAAGGCTGTATGCATTTATGCAGGAGTATAACATTACTAACAATACTTTTATCATTCTCTTTTACTTTTTTAGCTAGATGGGATAAAGAGATGGAGGAAAACAAGTTGGTCTATTGTAATTTGGTCCCTCTCGCTGCCTGATTGTATGCTGCTGCATGCGCCCACATGAAATTTAAAAATATTTTATAAAATTTTCGTATCGGTATTAATTGCTTATCCCTTCACAAAACCAAATTATTGCAAGGTGAAAATGATATGAAAGTACAGTAATTAGTGAACATTTCTCAGTGAACAATACCGCAAATGGGCAAATTTTCCACAAATAATGTGTATATATGTTCCATAGGGAAATCCGTGAATCGGTGAGTCCGAGAATAGTGAGTCCACAAATAGTGAGTCTGCTAATCGTGAGAATGCAAATACGGGGGTTAATGTAATACTGAGAAGGTGGAGCCTAGCAGGAAATTCAACCATGACTGTCTAATCTGAGATCTTTCTCAAAGGTATCCCAAATTTCTGGGTAGCCAAGCCCAAATGGAACTTTGTCCTCAAAAGGAAGGTAAAGTGTTGTCCATGCCTTTGTAGAATTACCAGATACTGGGATGGCAGAGACAAATGGCTTTATTTCCTCCATTAACTCTCGCTTCCCAGTCACTACAAAATTCTAAAAATCTGCCTTCACATTACTGATTGTGTTATAAGTGAAGGGACAGAAGACTGGGGCCACCAGGAGAAGGTACTGGATCTCTAAAATTGTTGTAGTACTATATTTTCCATTAAACTTGAAAAAGGTTTTCTTCTAAGGCTTTCATTGCTATATTCACAGGCACGATAACAGTCTCCTTCAATGGTTTCTGAATCCCTACTGAAGGAGGGACCAAGCACCATTCATTATTAGGAATAGCTGCGCTGTTCCAAAATTCTATGTGTTTAACCTTGATCATAGTTTACCCCTCTTTAATAAGATATAATCCATCAGGTGAAAGGGTGCATATTAAGGCATCATGCCAAGGGTTATCAGTATCATCATGGGTGGATATTGGTTCCCATATGACAATCTGATTTGAGGTTTTAGATTCTGAACTGACCTTATTATTCTTACCAGTCAGAGCTCTGGGATTGGCTAGGATGTCTCTTAATACCCGTTCTGATTTCAATGGGGATCTAGGCAACCTACTCAACTTCTTTTGGACAGGGGTTTTTGTTAACCTGTTCCCATGACCTAAGTTTTTTGGTGAGAGAATCAATCTCTGTCCGGACAGACTGTGCAGCAGCCTCTCTAATCTCATGTTTAAAGGCTGAGAAATTTTCATACATCTAAATCAGTATACAGGACTGACCTGAATTCCTCTTGGGAATCCTGGATAGCATCTCTGATATACTCACGCTCAGTAGCAAGGACACCCTTGATACTGCTCATAATTGTGCCAAGGCAGCCATATCACCAATGCCCAGCAGGGTAGATGTCCTGAATAAATCACTATGCCCCCTAGAAGATACAGAAACTTCAAATGGGCTTGGGTGGACCCTATCAGAATCCCCTTCAGTATCTGACTGCTGCATGGGGAAGGAAAAATTCTTATCTGAAGTCTCTCTCTCATATCAGCAGAAAATTGTGTCCTTGGACCTTGTAGATTGCGAAGGGCAGCTCCAGTGGTTATGTCCACTTCATATGTGATGTTAGTGACATCTTTCCCAAGCAAAGACTCTTCATCCCCATCGGAGGAGTCGAAGCGGCAAGTTCTAGAAACCACTGCTTTTGGAGTATTGGGCCAAACTTGGATCCTGCTCAGAGAGGGGTGGAACCACACTCTGCTGCAGTTCTACAAGGAAGATGTAGTCTCCTCCTTCCTTGCACCTAGTGACACCTATGACCTATAGGACAGCTTGAATTGAGCTCTTTCATCATTTAAGCTTGCTGCCAGGAGCATGTTGCACATTTCACACATGTCCGGCGACCAACCAAATTCTCCTTTACTGTATTTCTACATGGGCAGTGTTCATGGCAGGTGTACGAGCCATACTCACACACAAAAAGCAGATCAAGCAATTCACAGTTGCGCACGTAATATGTGGTTTTTGTGTAATAGCAGCCCTGTAGTGATAAAAGGAACAAGTGTTCATTAGAAATTACCTAGTGTTAACTACCTACAATCACTGTACAGCAACACCTCGAACTTACGTGAGGTTAGGTTCCAGAACTCCTTGTGCAAGGCAAGGATTCACATAAGTTTGGTACGATCACTAAAAATGCTAATAAATATTTATTTCTAGAGTTAAACACTAAATATGACGCTAATCATGCTCCCAAAGTATTAAGCTAACTTTTAAATGAAATTAGCCCTTGGTGGACGGATCCACTCGTGAGAGGGTCTAAAACAGGTTTTGGCTGGTGGATGGATCCCCTATGAGGAGCATTAATACTACTGCAAGTGCCATACAATTTGGGTGTAACGAGCGGGAAAGAGTTTCCATCACTTCAATGGCCCATACATGAATGGTGGCAACTTTAGAATTCAGCTCAGCTCAATCAGTGGGCATCTCAGGGAGATCAGTATTGTTCACTTAAAGGGGGGGATGTCTTGCTCCTCTCTCTCCCATGATGTCTATTTATTTATTTGCTCATAAACATACCCAGGGACCGCTGTTGGTTTTAGTTTTTATCTTTTATGATATGATGTCAGTAACTGTACTTTTACAAAGAAAAGTGCAAAGAAATATTGGAAAAACATGTATACCTCCAAAGAAGTTACTGCATCTCCCAAATTCAGTAAATTTACGTAAATATTTTACAACAAAATATACTCAGAATTTGTTACTGATTATAGTTCTTATTTGTTTTGATATTGTGTGAGCTGTAATTATAATTTCACAAAATAAAATAAAATACATTATTAGAAAAAACATGTAAAGCGTGAGCTGTAATTATAATTTCACGAAATAAAATAAAATATATTAGAAAAAACATGTATAACTTGGCAAAATTTACAAGTGTTTTGCAAAAGAGGACCCCACACAGTGTTGTAAATAGTCACTTTCAACTTCCCATGGAAGATACAGAAAATTTGTTAGAACTTTTTTCTTACACCATGTGCATTTGCAGATCTTCCGCTTTCCATTTTTTTCCTTAAATTGGCCAACCTTAAAGTTTGCCTGGTTTGGGGGGGTTACATGATATATAATTAGCATGTCCCTTAAGGGTTAAAGTTACAGTAATTTAATTTAAAAGTTAGCTTCATGCATTAACCTTAGAAAAGAAATAAATGGTTGACGTAAAAATAGACTGTACAGTATTGTAATGGGTACTGTAAATTTGCCATACTAGTGCATTTACAGTAGGTATGTACGTATATATACTAATATTTCACCTAATTCATGGGATGCCATTTTCTTTTTCACTCTCAGAGTGAAAGACATTTTCTTTGCGTCACTAGGTAACCTTCATAAGTCACAGTCATAACAAAGGTACACAATTCAATAAAATAAGGAAACGTACATAATATCATAGTGGGTAAAGGTAAAATTCAATCAATTCAAAATTATCTACTGTACAGGTAAAGACATACAGAGAAATAATTTGTAAAAATGTGTGTGCTAACTACGCTAACTACGAGAGAGAGAGAGAGAGAGAGAGAGAGAGAGAGATATGCACATTAAAAATACTGAACTGTAATACAAATTTTCCATACCGATTTTATACTGATTTTACACTTAAAAGCATGAAAACTTATAAAATACTTAAAAAATTAAACACTTTCTGCTGGGGTATCACGTCTTTGAAAAGTGCATTAACTTTGAAAATGGGTATCACATCTTGTAAAAGTACACTAACTGTATGTGCTCTAATTTCTGTACATGTCATACAGACTGCACCAGCACTTTTCTCTGAGGTTAACTAAGTAATTTTCACAGAATGACACTAATATAACTCTGGCTATGTCTGATATGTTTCAATACATTAAAAAATTCATTTTATCAAACCAATGCAACTGAACAACCTCATCTCGTGATCATGTGAGGTCTTACTGACAAAGACTTTGCTTATGGGCATAATGCAGTAACTGTACTGCCTTTGTATCATATTACATACAAAAATATAAATACATATTTTCCATATCAATTTTATGCTTAAAAGCATGAAAACTTATAAATTACTTCATAAATTTAACATAAAAACTTTCACAGGGTTTCTCGAGGATTTCGCATATATATCGTCTGTGAAAAAATTGTGTATGCCAATTAGTTAGGTTCCAATGAAAAGTTCGCGTGTCTGTGAATTCGCGCAACTCAAAGCACATAAGATTGAGGTATTACTGTATAGGCAGCACACATAAAATACAGCAGGTTGACTTGGTCACAAGTATGTAGCCATAGTATGCTGTTCGGTGTCATAATCAATAGGTCATACCATAAGACCTATTTCTGTACTTTTTCATAATTTTGTTTACCTGGTCTATTCCTAAACAGCAGGTAAATGTTAAATGAGATGGCACATAATTAAAATTACTGTGCCAAATTTTATATAAAATAAGTAAGTATAATATTCTAATTTGCTTGACAAAGCTCTCTATTACAAACGTAAATTCAACATTCGCATAGGGAAAAACAATTGTCACAAAAATTTTCTGAATGCGACGTCACTACCAGCAGAGTAATATCTGTTACAAGCAGACCAGCAAAATGAATCTCCACTGACATGGCCCCTGATATTAAGGTTAAATAGGGAAACCTCTACATCACAAAATCCATTTGTATTTAATCATCAAATACTACATAGGAAAAAAACAGCTTTTACTAAATGCCAAGTCAAGCATGACTAGGAACTACTATCATGATTTATGTTTTTGATTAGCCTCATATCTATCAATGTTAAAAAAAGTAATTGACTAATGAGTTTGAATAACAAAATTGTATAATATTTTTCCATTATTGTTAAATATTGCATTGTTAGGCAGGAAAAAACCAGCACAGTACTTTTGCATAGCCTAGCAAACTAATCCCAACTTCTCATCTTGTGGGAGAACCACCAGTTCTCAACTTTAACAAATACAGTATAAAACAACTAATTAAAAACTTTAAAAAACTAAAACATTTCACTACGTCTTAAATCTAGGCACTTAACTTTGCTCTGTTGAATTTTTCCATGGTTACCAAAATAAGATCTGGAAGTAAAGCCCTGGTGCTTCTTTCCTCGTCACAGACCAAGTGAGTAATGAGGACAATGGCCAACATACGCGCTGTTGCCACATCGGTGTGTGAAGGATGAGGGAAGCGCCGAAGCAACCACTGTAGACAGAGATACAGCCCTCTTGTCTTGAGTCCTTTATATTTTATCATTGTGCCAACAAGCACTACTGTACTCTGGCTGAAACCAACTATAAGAGAGTTCTTTGATATTGGTTGGTCTGTCTTATGGAGCCCTGGGGGAACCATGAGAGGAGAGTAACTCCTTTTGAGGACAAACAATGGCTACACTATCAAAAATATAAACAGTATCACAAAAAATATAAAAAGTGTATATCTTGAATAATGTTAATGTATGATTACTTTAAAGTTATCTTCACTTACAGTAAGCTCATTATATATGCTGCGATGTTTGATTGAAGCAGCCTTCTTTTCGGTGATGGTGAAATCCCACGAAGAAAAGACTTTCTTGATAAACGTTGAAGCCATGTCATGAACAGTGTCAATGTAGTTGTTCTTATATAAGACTATAACCCTTCAAAAGAATGAAACCAGAGTTAAAAAAATCATAATCAAAATAATTTATTTACTGTCATACATCATCATCACGAACATCACTGGCTCCTAAGCCATGCAATACAAAGCCCTATTTAAAATTCTATGACTCATTTCTTTTTTGTTTTATCTTCCTTAAAACTCCAATTATATCCAGCATCCTATGTCAGTTCTCACCAAAGCAGATGCGGGTCTTCACTCATCTGGTGGCCCAAACAGGAGCCCAGCTGTCCCTACCACCCCATTTTCTAAGGGCGGTGTGAAGGAATTGTCCAAGCCATCTTCATCTCCCTTTCATCTTTACCTAATACACATATGCAGCTTTCATAATTATTTACCAGTACAATTTCTAACTCTATCCTCACACCCCTACAGCAAGACAGATCACTAATTCATAATCTTACTTTTGTATGCAATTTCAGTCTATTTGATTTCCAGATCTTATATATCCTGCATATTGTTAGCATTTTTTGTCTCACTTTAATTCTAATTTAAGAGAATTCCAAGATACCATTGTTCCCCAATATTTGAAGGATTCAACCTTCAATCCTTTCTCCATCTAGTGTTATTACATTCACTTGTCCATGCTCTGTCCTTATTTCTTATGCTTTTCTTCAATTTATCTTGAGGTCCATCTCTCTACACATATGATGCATTCTATTGAGAATGCTTCGTATATCTTGTGATGATTTGGTGATCAAAACCACATCACTTGCGTATTCTACATTTTTAACATTACCCTAATCTACCCTTCTCTTCCATCTCTAACCACATTTTTTATTAGAAAATCCACAAGAAGGCCAAACAGCAAAGGAAACAGCATTCCTTTGTAACATCCCCATATTTAGTGCAAATTCGCTTGATATGATTTCATCAAAATTCACTGCCCTAAAACAATATAATTAAGTTTTCATAGGCTACCTTAAGCACAGGATAGCTTTCAGTTGGTACTGGAGTTTGCAGTAGGCAAGAACGTGTCTTTGTGTGAACCATTTTATGATACCTCTTGCTTCATTTAATTCAGAGTACTTTTGCTAAAGTGGCCGAGTTGTTACATGCCTAGTCTTGCAAGTATACACCAATTACTAGTTAACTTTCTCTGCCAACATCATACTGAATAATTTAACTTAAATATTACAGTGATGTTAAGATAAAAAATTCCATGCCATAAATAATAAACAATTGAAAAATAACAAAATTACAATCTCACCAATCTCAACAAAGAAATAGGTACCTCCAAAGGTAACCAAAGCTATCAGAATACTTTTGTTAAATAATGTAACATCAGTAAGACTCATGGTTATAATCTTGAACTACTTGATGAAAAGAGATGCTCCACAATCTTTGCTTTACATCTTCAGGACTTATTTTGTCACGGGCACCTGAGCAGACAGTCTGAATGTCTGGCCCCCTGATAAATAATGAAATCCTCTTAGTAACGAAGACCCAAGATGCAGTACTGTAATATAATAATACCCCAAAGCAGGTAAAAGTAAGTATATCTTAGTTTAACCAGACCACTGAGCTGATTAACAGCTCTCCTAGGGCTGGCCCGAAGGATTTGATTTATTTTATGTGGCTAAGAACCTACTGGTTACCTAGCAACGGGACCTACAGCTTATTGTGGGATCCGAACCACATTATGACGAGAAATTAATTCCTACCACCAAAAATAAATTCCTCTTATTCTTCATTAGCCGGGTAGGAGAGTCGAACGCTGGGCCAACAGCATGCCAGGCGACAGCTCTATCCACCCCTCCAGCGAAGAACTGCCCAAAGCAGGTGCATCATTTGGGTGAACATCTGTCTCAATCTTTCTTCCCTATATTCTTAAGTTTTGAGGAGGGTCTTGTTAGTTGTTAAATTCAGTAATCAATGCAACATGATTGTGGATGTGAATTTTAGTATATTCACATTAAAAAACAGGTTTTGATGCAGGAAAAACCTATTTTTGGTAGTTGCTGTTGAGTTTTTATTATTATTAAAGTAGTTTAACCAGACCACTGAGCTGACTCTTAGCTATCATAGGGCTGGCCTTCACTGTTGAGTCCTCAAGGAATTAACCCCCATGGTCTACCAGAGGTCCATGGTGACCAAACTAATATAAAAAAATTCTCTTCTAGTTAGCCTTTTTGGCCAGGTATTGTGTCGTAATGATTAACATTAAAACATGTGATGCAGTATATAATGAACTCAAAGATAAGAGGGTACTTTCCCTTATCTTCAGCGAAGCTGAACCCAGTTTTTCCAACGTCAAAAGAACCTGCAAGAAAGAGAAGTGACTATTGCGCATATGCATCTGCCCTCTTGTTTACAACCAAGCCGTTAAAAGACCAAGGAGCCATTACTCTCTGTTGGCCAATGCAGGATGATCCCTTGCCCAAATCCCATGCCTTTTCGTCAGAGAAGTGGGAGGGTTTTGAGGACTCAACAGCGACTACCAAAAATAGGTTTTTCCTACGTACATCAAAACCTGTTTTTCTCTAGCGTGGTCGCTTGTTTCATCCTCAAGGAGCTTTACAAAGAAGTTGACAGGTGATGAAAAAGGCTTAAGCTTCCACTTTTTAACCCCAACACCCAAAAGGAAATAAAATTTCTGGCCTGAGGTCAAGCCACAGATTTCACATCCCATTCTTTATTCCAAATACTCTTCAGGTTTTGGTGCTAAGGAACAAGAAACTATACACAAAATTATGTTTTAGGATGTAGTTCTACAGTGGTTTACCTAAACATGCTGGGTTTGGTTGCAGTACTGTTGCCCCTCTCCCAGCGATAGTTAGCATACTCACCATCAATAAGACCCCTGGTTTTCTGCTGTAGTACCTAAGGGGTTAACAGACTAACCATGCTGCCTACTGATACACAGTGTAGTCAAATTTGTTCAAGCACGTGGCAATAATTTAACTGATGACCACCCTGTACACTCAGAGACTTCTGAATTTCTGAAGAAGACCAACGATGTACTTACTTTCCCAACATCATGCGACCTAGGAGAGGAGTGTGGATTTTCCTTTTTAATGAGAAACACTACAATCATTCTCAGCCCTTGTAGGGAGAGTGTACTAGAGTGTAGGAAAATAGGACCTTCTGGAATGTTTGCCATGAATTCTAGGTAAACCTTAAGTGCTTGAACTGGGCATAATGTCTTGTCTGCTAAACTGAGTTTTCTTACAAAAATGGATTTCTTTTTTAAAGGATAATTATTCTTGGCCAGGAATGATAGGCCAGGGGACAATAATAATTGATGGTCAGCTATTTGCATCATGCATCATCCCCATCTAAGAGAGCCCACTTCACTAACACTGTATGAGCTCCTGATGCTATTGCAATCAAGAAGATCGCCTTTTGTAGCATGTGCGTTGTGGTTGTATTGGGTCCGCTAAATTGAGGGGTTGATAGAAGTTTAAGCACCTTGTTCAGGGACCAAGTAATTGGAAGCCTTTCAGAAGCGGGCCTTTGTAGAGCAAAAGACTGCAGAAGGGAAGTGACAACTTCTATGCTGGAGTCAATCCTGAATCCATAAAGCAAGGGTTCCGTCAATGTAGCCTCGTATGCCATGACTGTTGCAACCACAAGGCATTTGTCTTCAAAAGGGTATATAAGAAAAATACAAAGTGTTTCTATAGAAATCTCAACTGGGCTCTCAGTATGGATATAATCTAACCATATCTTCCATACGGACTGGTATTGCCAGATAGATGATGTCCGTAATTTTTGCACTAGGTACCTAGCAATGTTGGGTGAGTAATTATCATGATAGATATTTTTTAAAAATCTATATGTGAAGGTCTCAGCTCAGAAAGGAGGATGCGTTAATGACTTCCCCTCCTACTGTCTGGGATAGAACAGCGGACGATAGTGGAATTTATCCTTTCGTCCACTGTTGAAGTAATAGGAACCAATGCCTGTTTGGCCAACTTGTGGCTATTAAGTAAACTGTTCCTTTCAAGGTTAGAAGTTTGCTCAAAACCTTCGAAATCTGGGACAATGGTAGAAAAAGATATCATCCTCCCCTTGTTCCAGTCTTTAGGAAGGCATCTCTTGCTGTTGCTTGACTGTCCAGATTTGGAGACACACATATTTGGAGTTTGTGATTCTAGTATGTGACGAACAGGTCCACTTCCGGTTGTGGAAGCATGTTGGCTATTGTTTGAAAAGAGAGTTTGTCCAACATCCACTCTGTTGAGGCTGTCGTTTTCCTTGATACAGAGTCTGCTATTACAAAGAGACCCCCCTGTGAGGTGAACTGCAGACTTGTGCCACTTCCTTGCTTGCGCATTACATATTGAGAGGGGATGAACGTGTCCTGACCTCTTGATGTAGGATATTGTAGTTATGTTGTCTCTCTCTACTGGAGGTTTGAGTTTTTTGAGGGACAAAAAGACAGCCATCAGCTCCAGGAAATTGATATAAAAATTCCAGGGTAGCTGATCACCTTCCTGCCACCTGACGATCCTCCCAATGTCCTCTCAACCTGTCAATGAGGCATCTGTGTGTTTGTCACTCATACAGACGGAGGAGTCAGGGTGACCTGTTTTGCCAGAGAATCCTTCCAAATCCAAGGCCAAAGTATCTCCCCAACTCTTTTAATCCTTTGATGAGATCGGTCTCACATCTTTGTTCTTGCATGCGATAGCCAGAATTTGTTCACATTTTTAGTTGCAATCTAAGTATTGGATCTGTTACTGATGAGAACTGCAGCTGGCCCATCATACGCCATCATACATTCTAATTGCCATCTGGAAACTCTGGGCTGTGCAAGGAACCTTTTCAGGACTTGCCTTTTTCTGTTTTGAGTATGATGGGGAGAGACAACAGGCCGTGAAGAGTATCCCAACACAGTCCCAGCCACTGCAAGTGTCTGCTGGGCATGAGGCAGGATATTTTCAAATTTATTATAGAACCTTTTGACTGTACTGTGGTCTGTTGACCACTGCTCTTAGGTTTTTCAAGCACTCTTTTCTTGTGGGCCCCCAGATCTTTTTGTTTGAGTTCTCGAACGAATACTGTTCCTAATTTTGTAAAATATTCGTTAGGCAATGTTTAGCCCAAAGGGCATGACTTTGAATCTATACAGATCTTTTCCTATCCAGAACCTCAGGAAGGGGCAGAAGGGAACGGCTATAGGGATGTGCCAGTATGCATCTTTCAGATCTACAGAAACTGTGTAAGTCCTTTTTTGGAATGTTTCAATGTACTTAAGCAATGGTAATTATCTGAAACTTTTGGCAAACAATGTGCTTGTTCAATGTTGATTGGTTGAGGATCACTCTTCTTTTGGAGGAATACATTTTGAGAACACTGAAGAGACTGAAGACGTACTTGGTGGCGAATATACGCATGTTTCCCTATGGGCCCCATTAACCGGGCCTTTCTGTACATATAAATAATGCTCTCTCCCCCGCCCCACCCCAGGGAAAACTTCCTTTGTCTGTGATGTCATCGAAGCTGACCCTCAACCAATACAATTCCTCTTGGTATCTGCCGCCTCCTCTGCCTTCACCTTTGATAGGCATTCAAGGTGTTGTTTTTCCTTTTTCCCCCTATAAGCTGGTTTTTGGACCTTGTGAAAGAGGATGTCCTTGCTGTTGTGTCCCTTTGTAGGGAATGGTTCTTTCTGACCACCTACCTGTTTTTTGAGGAAAACTTTTGGGGGTGACTGAAGGCTTATATGATTTTTGATCAAAGTGAGACTTTTTTGGGGTTGGGTAAAGGGAAATTTTGGGTTCTTTGTTTCCTGAATTCCCTTTTCCCCAGAAGAGTGTTCACTGTACAATTCTGTTGGGGGGCATGCTCGTTGAATTGAGCTACAACAGACTCCTCAAACAGGTCCTTACAGAAGAGGTTAAAATGAAATAATGCAGTGACATTGGAGAGTAATTTGATGGAGTTCTCCAATGCTTCCATCAGCACTTTTATGCACCATTCTAGGAAGTCACAGAGTGCTTCCCATTGGCTTCAACAGCAAAAATTATCCTGGGATCTTCTGGAAGCCTTTAGGTGACAACTTCCAGCAAGGTGGTAGAGGTTATAATACTAGCTGTAGCCTAGCATAAAGTTCTGACGAAGCTGTCCCCTCTGAGAGTCTTCTCATAGGAGTCCCAAATTGCTGAGTAGCTATATCTAAAGGGAACTTTTTCCTTTCAAAAAAGAGTTGCAGCGTTGCCCATTCCTTGATGGAATTTCCCAAAACTGGGATGACTGTGGCAAATGGTTTTAATTCTGCCATTGTCTCTTGTTTTGGGCCACTACAAATTCTGAAAATCTGTCTTCACGTGATTAATAATTTTGAATGTGAAGGGACAGAAGGCTGGGGCTACTTGGTAAGCAACTTGGATCTTATTCAAAATGGAAGTAGAGATCCATTTTTCACTGACCTGGTAAAGGGTGATTTCTATAGCTTTTAATGCTATAGGCACAAGTAAGAAAACCGTTTCTGTTAGTGGTTTCTCCATATCTGGTGACAATGTTGCCAGGTGTCATTCTATATTAAGGAATGCTGCCGTTTGTAAATTCTACATGTACAATTTCGATCATAGTGTTTCTCTCATTAATTACCTACTTGCCATCGGGAGAGAAAGTGCACATTGAGGCGTATCAGTATCATCAGGGGTGAGTATTGGAGCCCCATTATGTTTTGATCTGAAGTTCTGTATTCCGAACTGACCCTGTTGTTGTTTCCAGTCAGAATTCCAACATCTGACCTAGTTTGGGCAGCATTTGTATCTACACTCACTTTTCGGTTACAGAAAGTAGTACTTTTACGCTTTGGGGTGTACATGACTGACTTACTTTCCTTTTCAGAATCATGCTTCATGTCCCTTATATATTGCTGTTCTGTGGCAAGGGCATCTTTGATGGTAGTCAATTTCCTTACGGAACTGATCAAAAATGCCGCAAACTGTGTATCCCTTTTGGGGAAGCTTGTGCAATCTAACTGAGCTTCAGCAACTGAACTGTAACTGCCTGTTAATCAAGGGGGCAGAAGTTAATCCTATCCTGCAACGATATCTGCAAGGGGAATAGATTTCCTTCTGGAAGGTTTCTCCCATGGCTAGCTGAAATTTGTGTCCCTGAGCCCTCTGCGTTCAGCAGGGCCATTTCAATGGCAATACCCACTTCATACTTTTTAATAAGAATGTCAACTCCATTTAAGATTCCTCTACTTCCTCCGCGGTGTTAACCTGGAAGGTATTGGGGACTGATGTTACTGGGTTTTGGCCCAAATATTGCTGTTGTTCAAAGAAAGGGTTAAATATCTACTGCCGGAGTTCTGCCAGACAGGTATAATCTCCCCTTCCTCACCCCTATTGAACCCTAGGACCCACTGAGACAGACTAAAAGGAGCTGTTTCATCCTTAAAACTTGCTGCTAGAAGCATACTACAAATCTCGCCCACATCTGGCGACCAAGCAAATTTTCCTTGTATTTTACAAGGACCAGTTAGTATTAATTGTTTTTAAGTGAGGGACACCTCTGTAGTTCCTCACATAGTTTCCATATTACAGGTTAACTTGATTACAAGTGTGCAGTTGTAATACATTTCATTAAATATCTATGTTAACTTAAACCCTCTAAGGTTTAAGTTAGTTTTCATACCTGTATATGGCTGTATTAATTATACACTACTAGTCCTTTTGCAATGGCCAAGAGAAATTTTTAATTCCAGTTGTCATGCCATTCAGACTAACTGCTATGAACTAATTTGTTTAACTAATCCAAAATACTGTTTTATAAAGCTTAGGATAGTGCTTCTAGTATAATCTGCGTTAAGCTAAGAATAGAGGATTTCTTAGAAGTTCTTGCTTAACCTATTCTAGGCTTATTTACAACTTAAAGATATAAACTATACAGAAAATAATTCTCTTATCTAGTTTTCTGTTTTATGTGGCCGAGACTACACTTTTATCTGATATTCAGCCATCGCTGTTTTAGGCTGATAGTAGGAAATTCCTTAAAAAGGGGTTCCTACTTAATATGGTTAGGCTACTGCCTGTTCTAGGCTTATATCACCTTTAAAGATATAGGTTAAATAAGACCCTACTAGCATGTAGGCTTTACAGACATGCTACCGAGTCGTAAAAAACTAGGTTATTTTACTGAGCCTAGGATACTCTTTATATATAATCCTAGGCTTATTTGTTCTTTCTTAACCCAGTACTGTATAGGGTATTGCCTAATCCAGATTATTATAGATCACTTAAATGTATAGGCTAGACAATATAAAAACAGAAAACTTACTGATATGTAACCTTATACAGCAGTTAGTCTATTGCTTTTTTGTCTAACCCAGGTTGTTGTTTATATCCAATCCTAGGCTATTTGGTTTACTATATAAAACAGTAATCACTAATGTGCAACCTTATAGCCAAGCTATAATTTACTCTAATCTAGGCTACTACCTAATCTGAATCATTTAATAGCAGCAATCAACAACTGGCCCGTTACTAAAAACAGACTGCGCCAGTGCGCATGCTCGTGTTTACATCAAGCAGGTTGGACATACAAACGCAGCTGAGTGCCCCACATAAGGGAATAGCTTCCAGCCAGTGCCTGGCAGTACTGGTAGATCACATGGAACTGGAGAGGCACTGGTGTGACTGGACTGTTTGTCAAGTTCTTCTTGAAATATCTTCTCTACTTTCTTTTGGTACCATTTACCTCCATCAATGGTAATAATGATGTCCTCTTGACATCCTGAGGCTATACAATCCTCACACCTGAATCAAGTGAAAGGTTCCATGAGTACTTTGTATTTTCATATTAGAAAAGAGAGAGATAGAAATAAAAACATGATATATATAATATGTATATATATATATATATATATATATATATATATATATATATATATATATATATATATATATATATATATATAGGCCATGCCATATAAATTATAATACTAAGGTCAGTATGACATTATTTCCACAAAGACTCAAACGTACTTAGTTGGTTACTGTATTAAATATAAAATGCAATATATATATGTATATAAATATAAAATATAATATATATATATATATATATATATATATATATATATATATATATATATATATATATATATATATATATATATATATATATATATATATATATATATATATATATATATATATATATATAGGGATTTTGACAAAGGAAAAATCTATATTCTGAGGAAGGCCCGTGTCACCCGGTGAAATTCCATACTAACACGAATTTCTAGGTATAAATTGCTAGATATACCAGAGAAAAAAGAGCTTTCAGGAATGCTGGGGTTACTACCCCCAGATCGAGCGTCTTCCCTAAGGAAGACGTCGGTATAACCAAGGGTGAGTGAAAGGATCACAACCACAGAGCTACACTCGATAGATATCCCTATGTCAAAACCCCCGGAAGAGAGCGGTGAGCCGTTACAGCTCCCACACACAGGCGTCCGCCAGACCGGCGACACCAGCGCCACCTACTTCATTCCAGGCTAGCACCATCCCCAGGCTTGGCATGTGCAAGTAGGGGGGGAGCGGAAGCCACTTCTGGGAGGGTCACCGGGTGACACGGGGCCTTCCTCAGAAATAGATTTTTCCTTTGTCAAAATCCCTTTTCTGAGTCCAGCCCCGTGTCAGCCGGTGAAATAGTGATAGAGAATCATGCCAAGACTGCAAACTACGAGGAAACAAGGTAATCTGAAGAAAAACACAAGCTATGAAAATGGCTTTAATGAGGATATCTCTCACATGAAAAAATGAATATTAATACGAAAAGTACAGTAATACAACCTTAAAATTAGAGTAGAAAGTCAATACACCAAACAACATGGCAGGGAAATACATCAAAAATACTTAAGACTATTAAGGCAAAATACATTCAAAAATACTTAAGATTAAGGAGTAAATATGAACTTATAACTAAACACAAGAGAGACATCTACAACATGAGAAAATATATATATGGGGTACATGGAGCAAAATAAAAACAGCCCAGTACCCCAAAGACAATCCAGAATCATAACATGTCAAATTACAGTTCCCAAATATAAAAAAGACAATAATAATATCAATATGAGGAGCAAGGCAGTGAGGCATGATCAACCAGAAGGGCAAGCAGAGAAGTAAATGAGGCAGGCGGGCAGGGGGTAGGGGAAGGATAAAGGATGATGGTTAATTAAGGTGGGAAATGACACTCCCCACAGCCACTGTAGAAATTTTCAGGGCTTGAGTGATTTTTAAATAATGGCGTTTAAACACTAGAGGTGATTTCCAACCCGTGTATTTGGTAAGTTCTGAAAAATCCATATTATGAAAGTAATTAGTGGAAGTAGCTACTACTTGTGAATATCATGAACCTTAGGAACTGAATCCGGGTTAGCTTGTTTAATGAAATACAAAATTTGTTGCCTTATTGCATTTAACGATAGAGTACCACCTTTCTCCCTGATAAAAGAGGACCCGACTTACACTGTGGAGTTCTTAAAGGTAAGACTTTAAGGTATAGACTGGGCATAAGGACTGGTCCTGTGGAAGGGCACCACCTTCCAAGGAGACCACCTGTCTTGAGGGTCCTCATTTTTGGCTAAAAATCTATGATCAGGAGAAAGGAGGGCTTCTTCTCGGGAGGAAACTAACAAAATCATCACCTCTAGAGAGAGCCGACAGCTCTGAGATTCTGGCACCTGAAGCCAAGCTAATCAGAAATAAAGTTTTCCTTAACAGATCCTTGCTTTTAAGAGCAGGTCCGTCACTGAGGCAAATTGAAGAGAACCGAGGATTCTTTCTTGGGCCCGGCAGGATGCTGTTTTGTCTTTCAGGAATTTCCTGGTAAGGGAAGCTATCTCCTTCCCCTTGGGAGGCGGGAGGGATAACGTGTAAGAGGACAGATCCCACTGGAGACCCAGCCACTGAAACCGGGACTCCGGAGTCAGGCGGGACTTCTCTCTGTTCAGTTGAAAACCTAACGACTCCAGGAAGTTGATGACCGTGGCCGTGGCCTTCCGACATTCTAGAACTGTTGGAGCCCAAATTATCCAATCGTCTAGGTACGCTGCTAGGGATATCCCTCGGGACCGGAGTTGCTGAACTACCGTGTCCGCCAGTTTTGTAAATATCCTGGGTGCAATATTTAGACCGAAAGGCATGACCCTGAAGGAGTAGGCTTGATTCCGAGTCTGAAACCCAGGAACGGAGAGAAGCTCCGCGCAACCGGGCGTGATAGTAAGCGTCTGAAAGATCGATAGAGGTGGTGACGGCTCCACGCGGAAGTAGAGTCCGTACCTGTGCTACCATAAGCATGCAAATTTGTCGCATTTTATGTAATGATTTAGACGCGACAGATCCAGGATCACTCTTTGCTGATCGGAGTCTTTCTTGGGAACAGTGAACAACCTGCCTTGAAACTTTAAGTGCCTTACTTTCTTTATTGCTCGCTTGTTGAGCAATTCCGCCACGTAGTCCTGTAGGACTCTTGAGGGTGGCTGGTAAAACCTGATCAGAGGAGGGGGGTCTTTGGTCCAGCTCCATCCTAGACCTTTGGACACAATGCTGTGTGCCCAAGGGCTGAAGGACCACTGGTCTCTGAACCAATACAGGCGACCACCTACCTGATTGTTCTCAGTGGGAGGGAGCGGGTTTGTTCCCTCTACCACGTCCAGGTTTACCTCTTGGGGCGGTGTTGGGCTTGCCTCTGTAAGGGGCCCGACCTCTTCCCCCCCTTGCGCTCCTATTAAGGCCGTGAAAGAACCCACGGCCTTCATAGGTAGGGTTGTACGCTGGTGAAGCAACGTACGAGGGTGCAGCAAGGGAATGGGCTGGTTGGACCAGCACATATTGTTGGGGATGGGCTTTCGAGGTGGAGGGCTGTGCAACTGCCGAGACCGGGACGGCTTGAACTACCGTTTGATGATGAGGCCTCTTGTGTCTCCTGAACCGTTTACCACCTTTAGTCTGGGGGCCGCCAGATTCTGGGGTCTTAAACACAGGCTGAGATACCCCAGCGAGAGCGAAGACTCTGGTTAGCTCTTGTAGCCTCCTGAGTACACTGGCTACTACTTCTTCTGGGAAGAGGTTAGGGCCCCAGATCGAGCTCTTCATGAGCTTGTTAGGCTCATGACGTATGGTGGCCGGCAAAGATGAACTTTCTGCACTCAAGCTTAGCCATCATGAAATCGAAAAGGTCCGTCTGAAACCCTGCTAACAGGGATTTAGCCAAGACTTGAAAGAAGGGCTCATCTGCACAGGAGACGGCAGTCGCTTCTGTGAGGCAGACGGAGTTCAATGACCGGGCTAGCCTAGTCCGGGAATCAAATTCAGCCTTCAGCAGGGCTTCCGGGAGCTTAGGAAGCTGCTCGCTGAATTGGGTTGACGCACATTAAGCGTCCAGCTTTCCCACAGCAAAAGTGGACGGAGCGTCAACCCAGAACTCCTCACCCCCTGGGAATACCAGGGATGTGGAGTCTGTCTCCCTTAGTTGAGGCAAGGGATTGCCATCAAAGCACGCTGAGCCGTAGCCAGAGCCACTTTGTTTAGGCAAGGAGTCGGCAACTTATCACCCAGGGCGAACATGGTATAGTTGCCCTTGAAAGGTGTAAGTTTTGTATTGTCTGCCTGCCACTCCGTCCAGAGTGCGCAGGGAGAGCCGACTGAGCTTGGTCCCTAGGGAAGATCACTGTCTCTCTAGGGACCTTGTCTGAGCGTACCCAGGCTTCTTTTGTCAGCCTAACGAAGCCTGGATAAGGGGGCAGGAGATCGGGAGGAAAGAACTCAAGTTCCTCTAACCGTCTCGTGCCAAGACCTTCCACAGTCAGAGTACCCTCGTGTTGAATAGCACGGAGGGCAAAACGCCAAGGGTTCCCGACGTCAAAAGGAGGGAGATCAGCCGTATCAGGAATAGCATACTGCGGTTCGACTCCGCCAGGGCGAGCCATTCCCGCCAGTATGTTATCATGGCTGGTAAGTTTTTCGGAGATCTTCGTAAACTTAGACTCGACCTCCGCCGAGAACCTCTTGAATAACTGGTTTGCAAACGCCTCCGGATCAAAGGCAGGCTGGCGAGGAGGGCTTGGTTTTGATGCCCTCTTACTCGCGCCTTTGCCGGAGGTACCAGGTTTGCTCCCGGAGGCTACAGGTACGGAGACCTTAGCCTTCGACGGGGGGAAAGGCGATGCTTTCCTGGAAGACGAGGACTTAAAGCCCTTCGCCTTCCATGAAGTCTTCAGCTTCAGCTTGGGGACAACTGATGGAGCCCCGTCACCCAAGGTGGAAGACTTTACAAAACCTGTAAAGGAAGAAACAGAGGAAGATGGGGAGTCAAAAAGGGGGCCCGCCCCCGCAACCTCACTTACCTCGCTACCTACCACCTGGTCCTGTTCCGTATTCATTGGTTCCAGGTCCAAGTCTAACGCGGCGACGTCCTCCGATACCTCCGCGTACAGGATGTCCTCTTGGGGTGGCTGGGTCGCATCCCGGATCTGCTGGATGATAGGGGTGGCCAGTTCTTCCGGAACCGCAGCCGCCACCCATGGCGCCGGGGTAAAGCAGGTCCCTCAACTTCGCGTCGAGGACATAACGCTTCCCTGACGGAACGTTTCTCCCAAACCCAGCCACCCAGGCGCGGAGAGACTCAAGAGAAGTCTTCTTGGAGGAATCGTCCGCCTGTAAGAGAACGGACAATTAGGGTTGAACGGAAAGTAGGTTCGAAAACCATATAAGCACTACATCGATATGAGGAACGTAATAAGAAGAAGCTATATCTTACCGACTCGTCCTGGATGCCAGCGCACAGAGCGAAGCAAACCTCACAGCCGTCGGGGTGCCAGACAATTAGGTCATCTAACCGGACCGCACAGCCAACGTGGGTCCGGCACACCACGTGTCCATAGGGTTGCTGGAGAGAAGCGGTGCACCCCGGCTCCTCACAACGAACAGTCTGTAAGTGTAAAAAGTACATGAACCTACCACTCTAAGTAACCTAAAGCTGGAAGGCCAGGGTATTTCAGCTTACTACCGGAATGCTCCGGTGGAGAGAAAACCCCCTCGTCAGGGACGAGACCACCAAGCCATAAATTAAACAGTGGAAGGCAAGATACTTCCGGTCACCGGAATACTCCGGCGGAACGGAAAGTTTGAGACAACAGGGACCCACCACAAGGGCTGCCAGCAAAAAAAAAGGCGGAACCCCAGGGTGGAGCACCGGACTCAATAAACATATAAAATAAGTAAAGTAGCAGAGTGAGAAGCTCACTCCGCCAGATAATATATAATATATAATATACAAGTAATATAATATACAAGTGATGGTAAAAATGAGAAAATCCACTCCGGAGACCGGAGGTATCCCTTCTTTCTCATTCACTCCCCCTCTCTCGAACCTCCCCGCCAGTGAAACAAGGTGGGTGAGGTGCCCGTCATGAAAGGCCAAGTATAACATAAGCCGGAGCAGGCATCATCAACCCAGCAAAGCAACCCGACGGAGAGTGAATAAGATCAAGGAGAGAATGTTCGAAACCGCTCGAATTCGGAGAGAGGTAAACGAAACATCAAAACCAACACAGCGCTGCCGGGGACTAGTTCTGGGAGGGACCGAATCTCTCCACCAGAGGGAGTCCCCAACTCGGAGAAAACGCCATCTAGCGTCACCCGCACGAGTAGGGCAAGAGCTGGTTGGGATGAGGGGGGAGGGAGGGTGGTGGGGTAGGGAAGAGGAGTAGGCTACGAGAGTGAAAACAGGAGACAAGGGAAAATGATTCACCCGCTCGACTGCAAGCACACGCCACGCCAAGAATATAATATGAGCTTGGTAGGGACAGAGCCTACTCCTGAGGGAAGGGATGCGACCAAGAACTCAACGCCCAACTCCTGACTAGGCAAAGCCTAGATGAATACCCGAGCTTAGGCCTAGCCTAGGCTAACGGAAGGAGTAAGGAAGGGTGGAGGAAGGGAAAACAGGAGAGAAATTCTGTGCCGAGAACCAACCAGGACCGAACAGGGGGGCAAAAGGTGAATAGCCTAGAGGAGGCACACCCAATGAACTCTACTCCTTCGAAAAGAAGGGGGAGAACAAAGGGGCTCACTCTGCCACCCCCAAAACGGCCACAGAGGAAACAGCAACAAAACTCCCTCAACCCGATGAACCACTCCACACCTAACCTATGAGGGGGCGAGAGGACAAGGAAGCAAACTGAGCCTAACATGATAGGCAAGGAGAAAACCCACAAACGACATAAAATAAAAACCATCACACAATAAACATAAGAATAATTCTAAGAATAATTTCTAAGAATAATGAGCTCATGCGAGGTGCGTAGCCTACCTCGGAGGAGCGGCTAGTCCTAAAGCTGCCACTACCCCGAAGCGGTAACAAAATATATGTATATAGCACCAACACCAAAATATATAATAATAATAATAGTAATTAATTAAGACCAACTAGGAACTCAACCTGGGGGGAGACCTAAGCGGGGTATGACAGGGACCCTATAGGGACTCGTATGGGTTCATAGAAAAATTAGCAAAACTCCAATGAAACCACCGCAGGAAACACCGCCAGGAAGAGATCCGGGGGAAAAGATAAGAAATATAATGACAAAGAGACAACCCCGACAGAAAAGACTGAAGGGGTCGCCTCACGATCGACATGGCTGGCTGGGGACCAAATAAATCATAACAACAATCTCATAATTGTGAAAAAAGGACAGATGCAGCCAAACTTAAATAAAAAAACCCCACAATAAGATGGTACTTAACTTGGAGATGGTAAAACTGCTGGAAGACATGTCGAAACAGTTGAAAAACACCAAAAAGGCACAAGCACAAAAAATCCTGAGTATCAGTCACGTGCTAGAAAATGGAATGAAGTAGGCGGACGCCTGTGTGTGGGAGCTGTAACAGCTCACCGCTCTCTTCCGGGGGTTTTGACATAGGGATATCTATCGAGTGTAGCTCTGTGGTTGTGATCCTTTCACTTACCCTTGGTTATACCGACGTCTTCCTTAGGGAAGACGCTCGATCTGGGGTAGTAAACCGCAGCATTCCTGAAAGCTCTTTTTCTCTGGTATATCTAGCAATTTATACCTAGAAATTCGTGTTAGTATGGAATTTCACTGGCTGACACGGGGGCTGGACTCAGATATATATATATATATATATATATATATATATATATATATATATATATATATATATATATATATATATATATATATATATATATATGATGATGATTATTATCACTTTTGTACGTGATTCATTTATCACACATTACCACAGGTGAAAAATAAGAAACGGGTGTAGGTCCTGACCGGTTTCGACTTTATTTCAAGCCATTGTGAAGGACTGATACAGAGTGTGAGAAGTCACAAATATATATACTACAAGAACAGTACTGACGAACATACACAACCGTTAGAGGCTCCATATCCCCTTTAAAACTCAGGCCAATAGTGTCGAGGTAGGAGTAAACAGACCATACCCCACTCAATCTAGCTTCAGGTGTCATAAAAGAAAGTTACAACCCTAAATACTGTGTTTAATATGAATAATCAGTCAAGGGATGTATAAAGTTTGATCCTTTAATATCAAAAGAAATTTGTAAATTGTTTAAACTTTTTAAGATTCAATGGCAGTAGAGATATATACAAAATAGCATGATTATCACTGTTCACTTTGCATATCTAAATGTTGTTCAACACAATATGAGGTCACAAGTAAGGTTAATGAGTTTCCAAACTACATTTTCATTGTTGTATTGTTCTTAAATGCGACATTCCATGACACCTGTCAGGTGTGGATCTGAGGTGGGGATATTTCAATGGTCTGCATTCCTAATTTATCTATTTCATCATCAATATATTCAGCAATGTCCCTGAGAGTCTTATTGCTTTGTCCAGAATAGAAATTGTGATTTTTAGCCAAATGAGTTTTAAATGAGTTTTAAGGCCTCCTACCTCGACACCGGCCTGAGTGGGGATATGGAGCCTCTAACGGTTGTGTATGTTCGTCAGTACTGTTCTTGTAGTATATATATATTTGTGACTTCTCACACTCTGTATCAGTCCTTCGTCAATGGCTTGAAATAAAGTCGAAACCGGTCAGACCTACACCCCGTTTCTTATTTTTCACCTGTGGTAATGTGTGATATATATATATATATATATATATATATATATATATATATATATATATATATATATATATATATATATATATATATATATATATATATATATATATATATATATATATATATATATATATATATATATATATATATATATATATATATATATATATATATATATATATATATATATATATATATATATATATATATATATATATATATATATATAATATATATATATATATATATATATAATATATATATATATATATATATATATATATATATATATATATATATATATATATATATATATATATATATATATATATATATATATATATATATATATATATATATATATATATATATATATATATATATATATATATATATATATATATATATATATATATATATATATATATATATATATATATATATATATATATATATATATATATATATATATATATATATATATATATATATATATATATATATATATATATATATATATATATATATAGGCATGCAATGGAATAACTGACATTCGCCACTTTTTAAAAAACGGAGAAAAACGTGTTTAAAGTTTTCAATTTTAAAAATGCCATAGAAAGTTTATTATTAGGTCTACAGAAAAACTTTTTATATGAAAAAGTTAGCAAATTTACTGTACTTTAATGGTATGATAGTGGAAAAAATTAGACTTTATAACTTTTGCAACTATAAAGTAAAAAGTAGCAGTAATATATATTTTTCTATGGCATTTTTAGCAATTGAGCCTCTTTAAACACGTTTTTCTACAACTTATAATGTCACTAGTTAATTTTCCGAATAAAATGTTTTTATTTAGTAATAGTACATTGGAATTAGTAGTCCAGAAACGATTTTCAGACTGTTCAGTTGCTACTAGAAGTGCTTGAGTAACACCAATTAGTAGGAAACTCATGTAATTATTATTCTTTTTTGTGTGTTTATGTCCAAAATCGGAATGGAAAACCCTCTTATTGCATTCTTATAATGTTTTAGAAGTAGTAAATAATGTAAATTACCGTGCATTATGATTTTCCTACTAAATGCTACTGGTAGCAAGTAATAAGAAATCGCTAATTTCCCCCCAAAGATATCAAATAAAACATTTTGCACAACTACAACTCAGTAAACAGCATAATCATAATTATTAAATACTCAATTTTGATTGTCTGTGTGTCTGCTACTTGGTACTTGATCCAGTAGTAGCTATTGATACCAATAAGCGAGCTTAAAAGTCAAAACGACAAAAAATCAGTATCAGGTAAGTGGAATGTTTTTTCTCTAGTAACAGTCAATCTTTGTTAGTATTGTGTGTTTGTAGTAGTAGCTCCTACTAGTAGCCAGTTCAAGACTAAGTCCAAGTTGTATTTTCTTCACAAAATGGTAACAGGTAAGTACAGGTAAGTATTGCCACTTGTATGCTGCAGTAATTAGTATCAGTCACTCTTTTGTTAGCATTGTGTGTTTGTAGTAGTAGCTCCTACTAGTAGTCAGTAGTCAAGACTAAGTTTAAGTTGTATTTTCTTCACAATAAGGGTAACAGGTAAGTACAGGTGAGTATTGTCACTAGTATGCTACAGTAATAATAATGTCCAGTTTTGTCATAATAATAACAAATAATACACAATAATAATAAAAATGCAAGCAAAATAATAAAATAATAAACAATAGCTAAATTTTACCTGTACCTAATACTCCATCCTCTTTGTGGCCTCCCAACCCATAAAATACCTAGGATTATTATTGTTAACACTCACCATTCTCTTTTCCTTTGTGTGTTGTTCTCGTAGTCCTTTAACGTTCCAAGTCGTCAACATGAAGGCAGGCAGGGAGGGAATAGTCGGATGCTATTCATTGAACCACGCCCTCTTCCTCTTGTTATGAAATTTTCATAAGTGTCGAAGAGTACAGGGGCCTCAGTAAGAAGAGTGTTGCTTGGATTATCAGGGTCCTCTTCTATGTCATCATCCCGATCTTCGAAAGGGGTGCCTCCTCCAGATTCTTCAATAATTGCCTTCATCGCAGCCTGCCTTTCCAGCAAAGCAGTGAACCAAGTCTGTGCTTCAGGGTCAGGGATCATGCAAAGAATTCTCTGAAGACTGGTGATCTTCTTCTTCTTCAGCATCAGCTCTGTTGGGTACTTGTAGGAGAGGGGGGCACTACCAATCAACAAAGAATAATCTTGAGGTGGTCTTCCACGGCCAGGTTGCTTGGCAGACTGGCGTCCATTACGTAAGTCTATGTATTGCATGTCCACATCCACATCATGAAACTGGTAATGGTTCTTTACAAAGAACCCTTCCTTGTGCGTCTCCTTAAAAACAAACTGCTTGGCCTTGGACACCAACCCCTTAGACCTGTTTGTCACATACTTCTCCAGTGCCTTGAAGTCATAGAAATGCGGACCTGTCCATTTCAAGGATATTGTATGCATTCTTCTTGCAGGACTTCTTCAGAAGCTCAATGTATTGAGGAACACTACAGATGTAGCCCTGGCTCCTGAAGACCTTCTCCACAACCAAAGGCAGGCACGGTGAGGGCATGAAAGAGTGGCCAGGAACTAAAGAAGATGACATCCACCCTCTTCAACAACTGCTGCTGGATCTGCTGCAGGAAGAACAAAAATACAAAAATGTTCTTGTTTTGGCCAGCACAGTTGTCAGCAAAAACTTCGCAGCTTGGTCACAGGCTTGCCCTCTGTCTTAACATGCTTCAACCACCTATAGATGCAGCTGGCGATTTTGTTGGGGCCTCTTTTCCCTGAAGTTTCATCCCAAGGAAGCATAGTGGCTTTGTTGTGTGTAATGTCATACACACAAAAGTTCGGAACCACAGTTTGCTTGTGTAGTATGCCCGGTTTACAGGCATCTTCGGCACGGCTGCTGCTGCTGCAAGTCTATTGCAATCACCCAAACTCGTGATCAGTAGGCTGGGTGTTCAAGTGATCTTTCAGCATTTGCTGTGCAACCCTTGCATCCTCTAGGTGCCTGTCCTTCAGTTCTTTCAGCTTGCTCCTCTTTCTAACAGCCTCCTCACTGTCATCACCTTCAAGTTGGGCAATCTTGACGTCTGTCTCACAACAGAGATTGCACTCATCTGTCTTGGGGGGGCAAATTGAATATTAGAGCGTCTTCGTAAACACCTTACGGAAGAATTTCTCAGCAACAACGTCCACATCTGGATGGGTGACCCGCATCCACAACTGGTATTCACTGAAAAGTCCAGCAATAGAACCTCCTGCTGGAAGGTACTGGCGTAAGGGTGCCTTGGCACGAGTATAATGGCTAGAAACCACAGGCAGATCTCTAATAAACTCATGAACACTTGACAGTTGTGCACCCCTATCCTGTTGACTGATGGTTGTTTGCCTTTGGTCATCAGGGATGACACCAGAAGCACCCTTGGACTCTCGTAACTTCTTGACAACCACGTCATGCTTGCCTCGTTTTATGTCAAAAATGTTCATGAATCCTCCTGCACACTTCATAACTAACTTTGGCATGGGTGAGCAAATACACTAGCTTAGCAGGCCTCTTAGAAATGTCTTTTTGGTGTATTTACGCAAAAGCTACCTCACTAATACACCGCATGAGGTACTCATTCTGCTTGTTATAATCACCAATTCCCCAATAAGATTTATGAATTTCATCAATAACATCCGTCCCCATCTTATCATAGTACCCATCTTTACATGGTGGCCTACTTTTCTAGCTGACATAACTTTCTTAGTTCTATAACTAATATATTCCTCCCCTAAATTACGTTTTCTTTTTGCCACATTAACTGCCCAATCACTTTCATGTACCTCTGATTTCATAACGACCTTGTTTATGCACTTTTCGTTTGGGTTTAGCCCCAGAAACAATAGCATTATCATCATCATTACTACTTGAATCATCACTGGCATCCCCACTAGGCCTAGCCATTGATACACCACTGGTTGACGGACCCGTCTCCCTCCCCAACACCAACACTTGCAGCACCAACACTCTGCTCACCACCCTCCTCACTGCTTCCTCCCTTTCACTCTGAGACCTTATATCATCATTACTATCATTATCAGAGCCAAACAAAATAGCCTCATAATCACTAGTACTCAGAGGCTTGCTTGCACGCCTCCGAGAACCACAGGGCCGCCCCAACACCACCAGCAATCGCTTTGGCCACTGCCTTTTCCTTCTTAGCAACAACTTTCCTTCGTTTCTTACCTTTTCCCTTTTTCCATTAGGAGAAGCATCGTCACTGTTGAGCACTTGTTCTTTGTTAAGAACGAAATCAGGATCTAGGTCGCTATCATAAACGCTTTCTTCGCTAGCACTTTCATAAGCAAGTAGCCTAGTAGGCGATATGTTTGTCTGCCTCTTTGCTTGGGCAACAGCTTCTTGGAAGAACTTACACTTGTTTTACTAGCACTGCATATATTATCCTCTTGTTCGATCACTATATATGGTCATAGCACGTTCAGCCATTGCTGATAATGAACAAAGTTCAAAGAAATAATATAAAATATAAAAATACGATGAAAACGAGCGTATAGAGTGTTGTTGTTTTGAGTAAGACGCTGCGATCAGCTGTGCGGCGTAGCATGCTCGCCATTGGCTCACGTGTGAGTCACGTGACTTGAGTGGTGGATGTTGGTTCTTATATATATACGGCTATATAAAAGAAGAAATTACACCCGCTCATAAAAAGTTCTTATGTTAGGAGGTCAAATATAGACCATTTTTGGGTGTGATATTTAGCATTATATAACACACCACATGAAAGTTCATGTTATGAATGACACTTTATATACGGAAATATATTTTGGCCATGTGTATATAATGTTATATTTTTCCAGTATATATATATATATATATATATATATATATATATATATATATATATATATATATATATATATATATATATATATATATATATATATATATATATTTACTAAAAGGACCTCATTCAAACTGGATGGTATCTAATAGAGTTTTTATTCAAAAAGTTACAAGCTTTCTTGGACAAACAGTCCACATTATCAAGTATCCATTACAATGAGCAGGCGCGTAGTCTGGCTGTATTTATATCTGTGTGCTGGGTGCTTTTAATCCTATAATCGCCTAGCTCTTCTGTGTGACCTCCACCCCCTCTTGACCTTGGTCTTTCTCTGATCCCTCCTCCCAGGTGACCGTTTTCCGTGCGTTCTCTTACGTTTCTTCTTCCCTTCCTTGCTCTTGGGAAAATGATTACAGAATAGACTGGGAAAATATGAGTTTTCTGTACAGGAACACCAACAAAACATCTAGACTGGTTGTAGAGAACGCCTTCATACCTTGCGCCAACAACACGATGGCAGGAACACGGAAACGGCTTTGATGACAGCATATCTAGAAAAATCGTATACTCCACAGTAGCAAGGAAACGAAGAAAAACGTAAGGGAATGCACGGAAAACAGTCACCTGGGAGGAGGGATCAGAGAAAGACCAAGGTCAAGAGGGGTGGAGGTCACACAGGAAGAGCTAGGGCGATTATAGGATTAAAGCATCCAGCACACAGATATAAATACAGCCGGACTACGTGTCTGCTCATTGTACGGATATTTTGATAATGTGGACTGTTTGTCCAAGAAAGCTTGTAACTTTTTGAATAAAAACTCCATTAGATACCATCCACTTTGAATGAGGTCCTTTTAGTAATTCTACTAATGCACAGAACAATTGTGTATGTGATAAAGTTAATATATATATATATATATATATATATATATATATATATATATATATATATATATATATATATATATATATATATATATATATATATATATATATATGTATATATATGTATATATATGTATATATATATATATATATATATATATATATATATATATATATATATATATATATATATATATATATATATATATATGCATATATATATATATGTAGAGCCTTGGTGGCTCAGTCGGTAGAGCAGCGGCCTTGGACTTCGTAGAGGTCCGTGGCGCGGGTTCAAATCCGCAGCCGACTGGTCAGTGAAGACGGACACTTTGCTATCTGTGTTTGCTGAAAAGTAAATGGGTGTTACACACTAATACACATAAACACTTTGCGGGATTACGTATATGTAATCAACGGATAGGTTTGCTGAAAAGTAAATGGGTGTTACACACTAATACACATAAACAAAGCCACTCCAACATCTAAAAACATAACAGACACCTCACACGTCTCGAACTGTCGACCTACCCGCCCAGTTCTCCTCGCTGCTTGAGAGAAAGGGAGCTGAGAATTGGCACGATACACGTACACATCGTTACCGGGGTCTAAGCGATGTCAGGCAGGGCAGCCAATCGAGGCTACGGCCTACCCCAACGCCAAATCAAAGTCCTTCGTAAAGAAGGCATCGGCTTACCCCATATAGAAAATGGGAAAAAAGCACATTAAAAGAAGAAGATATATATATATATATATATATATATATATATATATATATATATATATATATATATATATATATATATATATATATATATATATATATATATATATATATATATATATATATATATATATATATATATATATATATATATATATATATATATATATATATATATATATATATATATATATATATATATATATATATATATATATATATATATATATATATATATATATATATATATATATATATATATATATTTTCATTGGAACCTAACTAATGGTATATACATATATATTTTCATTGGAACCTAACTAATGGTCAAACAGTTTTTGCGAATGCTGAGAAACCCAACAAAGTGTTTGTTTAATTTTTATGTAATTTATAAGTTTTCAAGCTTTTATGTGTAAATTAAATAACATTAAATATTATTAAAAGTAATTCCTCTCTCTCTCTTTCTCTCGCTTTTAGTGAGATGAATTTTTATGGTACATGTATACAGATATGTTTATTTGTATGATACATAAACTTTTTACCTAATAATAAGTACTAATTTTCAAATAATAGCATTAATAAAATTAAATAAGAATAATAATAAAATTGTAATTACAAAATTTGTATTATCTTGAACAAACTAACTCTTCCCTCATCTTTTGTAAGATGGTGGAAGGCAAAAGCTGTCAGACATGTCATTTAACATGACAAGGGGGGGATTGTTGCTAATCGGTGGTCAAATTTTTCTTGTAATTCTCTCTCTATCTGTGTGTGTTGTGACGCATATTGTTAATATTTTACATATTGCTGAACCATTTAATTATTGCCTTGTTTACTTAACTGTGTAACTACCATATGAATACGGAATCACTTGTTATATTCTGCATGGTTTGTCTCCTTCGGATCTTTTCCCTGGCTTTAAGATAGTCTCACTCTGGTCTCTTGCTGGGAGGAGGGTCAAAGGAGCTGCCTATTTATTTTTGAGTATTTTTCGTATATTTTTCAGAATATTTTGAATGAGGTTTATTTTCTTTATTTATGGGTGTGATTTATAGCATTGTTCTGCTAAAGGAGGAATGTTTATTTTTACTTGCCTTTTGTGTTAATACAATAATTATTTCGTTAATAACTTTTAATTTATCCTTTCTTAGTATTGTTACAAGCTTACAAAACCCATCTGTGTCTTATTCTTAAATGTTCAGTGAGAAACCTAATTAAGTATGTAACAGTGTGTGTATGTGTGCGGCTGTAATAATTCATAAAAAATTTCACTCTCTTAAGTAAGGTCACCTGTTATCTCTCTCTCTCTCTCTCTCTCTCTCTCTCTCTCTCTCTCTCTCTCTCTCTCTCTCTCTCTCTCGTTAGAAGTCAGCCAACCTACGTATTACAGCAGTGTATCTCTGCATGTCTTTAACTGTACAGTAGATAACTTTGAGTTGATATAATTTTACCAGTACCGTTTACAAAATGTAAATGTGCCGTTCTAAAACACAGAGACATAGAGCATTTCAGAACATAGAGCATTTCAGAGCAAAGAGAAAGTGACAGAATAAAGAAGTTTTTTAAAACGGGGTTGAGGAGACTTCTAGAAATAGATAGATGGAAGGTGGGGAGAGTCACACCATTTATTTCTTTTTTTAAGGGTAATGTATTAAGCTAACTTTTAAATGAACTTACAGTAACTTTAATTTCATTTAATAGTTTAATACTGAATTTCCACCTTTTAATATCTAACGTAATAATAACTTTCTTTCTCTCTCTCTCTCGTGTTATTCTCTCAGTCTCCGTAGTAATTGATAAATAATTTCACTCTCTTAAGTAAGGACAACCCTATCTCTCTCTCTCTCTCTCTCTCTCTCTCTCTCTCTCTCTCTCTCTCTCTCTCTCTCTCTCTCTCGTTCATAGTTAGCGATCACACATTTTTACAACTTATTAATTCTCTGTACGTCTTTACCTGTACAGTAGATAGTTTAAATTGATCTAATTTGACCTGTATCGTCTATGAAGTGTAAATACACTAGTGTTGCAAATACGTTTTAAAACATAGACACACAATAACTAAGAGTTGTATTAGTCAAAATATAAAACGCTGTTTGTTCATGAAAAAGCATTTCAGAACAAAGAGAAAGAGACGCAGAATAAAGAAGTTGTTAAAAAGAGGTTGAGATGATTCTAAAAATAGATTGGTTGGAAGGAGAGAGAGAGAGAGAGAGAGAGAGAGAGAGAGAGAGAGAGAGAGAGAGAGAGAGAGAGAGAGAGAGAGAGAGAGAGAGAGAGAGAAATTCTCTTCCAAATCTCAGTTTTTATGTCAACCATTTATTTATCTTTTTAAGGAATGTATTAAGCTAACTTTTAAATGAAATTACAGTAACTTTAATTTCATTTCAAAGTTAACTTAATAATCTGGTAGCATGATTAGGGTCATATTTAGTGTTTAAACTTTAGAAATAAGCATTTATTAGCATTTTTAGAGACCATGCCAAACTTACGCGAAAATTCACCCTGCGCAAAGGGGTTCTGGAACCTAACCTCGTGTAAGTTGAGATGATATGACTGTATGTGTGTGTGTGTGTGTGTGTGTATATATATATATATATATATATATATATATATATATATATATATATATATATATATATATATATATACACATATATATATATATGTACATATATATATACATGTACATGTTAAGTACATCTTAGTTTAACAGACCACTGAGCTGATTAACAGCTCTCTCTAGGGCTGGCCCAAAGGATTAGATTTACTTTTGCGTGGCTAAGAACCAATTGATTACCTAGCAACAGGACCTACAGCTTATTGTGGAATCAGACCACATTATAGCGAGAAATTAATTTCTATCACAGAAACAAATTCCTCTTGTTGTACATGTACATTTACATTTACATATATATATATATATATATATATATATATATATATATATATATATATATATATATATATATATATATATATATATATATATATATATTATATATATATATATACATATACATATATATATATATATATATATATATATATATATATATATATATATATATATATATATATATATATATATATATATATATATATATATATATATATATATATATATATATATACATATATATATATATATATATATATATATATATATATATATATATATATATATATATATTCAATACTTCATAACAAGTTTTTGTTCTCACCTTTTTACAAGCACAGCCTTGTTTCCCACCACTGGCAAACTGCGGCACTCCAACCAAGATTTAAGCTGACATACTGAATGATGAATGATCTAGCACACTGCTAAACACAAAAGCAGCGCCAGGAACATCAGTTTCTTTCAACTTAATGTTAGGAAACTTCCCTGCTGTGGCCATTACAACATAAGTCGTACTGATTTGTTTGTCTGACCTTGTGTAGCTGTGTGTAGCTAAGCGCAAAGTGATGATGTAGTTGCCGATCGCTGCTATTCACACGTAAGTGTATGGGTTACATAAGCAAAACACAATTAGCCTACCTTAGTATGCAGCCATAAGGCTAGGTTACCATCTCATTCAGCACAGATTATAATTTCATCTAGTCCTAGGTCACATGGTCTACACTAACAATTTAGTCCAAAAATGGGATGTTTTGTAAAAAGTTATCACTTAACTTGATACAAGGTAATGCTTAGGCTAGTCCTGGATTGTTTAGCTCATACTTAACCCTTAAACGCCGAGCCTCTATTTACAAAAGTGTCTGCCGTATGCCGACGGGGTTTGAGAGTTAGCACCGAAGCGGAAAGAAAGTTTTTTTTAAAAATCACAGCACGCTTAGTTTTTAAGGTTAAGAGTTCATTTTTGGCTCCTTTTTTTCTCATTGCCTGAAGTTTAGTATACAACCATCAGAAACGAAACAAAATATCATTATCATATATAAATATTGGAATATATGACAGCGCAAAAAAAAAATTTCATATATAATTGTATACAAATTGTGCTGTGAGCAAAACGGTTAAAGCTAATGAGTTATTTTTTTTGTTGTATTGTACACTAAATTGCCATGATTTTGGTATATAACAAATTGTAAAACGATCAAAGCAACACAGAAAATATTATCACAAAATGATGCATGAATTCGTAACGTGTGGACGTAAAAGAAAATTTTTTCAAAAATTCACCATAAATCAAAATATTGTGCTAGAGGCTTCCCGTTTGTTTCGAAATGAAGGTAAATGATTGAATATTACTAGAATGTAAGAGTTTTAGCTTACAATTGCATTTTTCGACCATTTCAGTCGAGTCAAAGTTGACAGAAGGTTGAAATTTTGGGCACTTATCGTGATTTATATGAAAATATTTCAAAACTGATAAAAGCTACAACCATGAGTTATTTTTTGTTGTATTCTACATGAAACTGCGCATATTTTCATGTATAAAACTTTATGTAACGGCTAATATAAAACAGTGCAAAAATTACGACAAAGTGAATAAAGAAATTCTGAGATTTTCAGCAGAGTTAGCATGCGGAGAGATAGGGAAAAAGTTTTTTTCAAAAATTCACCATATAAATCGAAATATTGTGCTAGAGACTTCTCGTTTGTTGCAAAATTAAGGTAAATGATTGAATATTACTAGAATGTAAGAGTTTTAGCTTAAATTGCATTTTTCGACCATTCTGGTCCAGTCAAAGTTGACCGAAGGTTGAAATTTTAGTACTTACCATGATTTATATGAAAATATTTCAAAAATTGATAAAAGCAACAACCATCAATTATTTTTGTTGCATTCTACATGAAATTGTGCACATGTTCATATATAAAACGTTATGTAATGGCTAATATAAATGGTGCAAAAATTACGACAAAGTGACTAAAGAATTTCTGAGATTTTCAGCAGTTAGCGTGACGTAAGGAAAAAGTTTTTTCAAAATTCACCATAAATCGACATATTGTGCTAGAGACTTCTCATCCATTTGCAAAATGAAGGTAAATGATTGAATATTACTAGAATGTAAGAGTTTTAGCTTAAATTGCATTTTTCGACCATTCTGGTCCAGTCAAAGTTGACCGAAGGTTGAAATTTTGGTACTTACCATGATTTATATGAAAATATTTCAAAATTGATAAAAGCAACAACCATCAATTATTTTTTGTTGCATTCTACATGAAATTGTGCACATGTTCATATATAAAACGTTATGTAATGGCTAATATAAAATGGTGCAAAAATTACGACAAAGTGACTAAGAATTTCTGAGATTTTTCAGCAGTTGACGTAGGAAAAAGTTTTTTTCAAAAATTCACCATAAATCGACATATTGTGCTAGAGACTTCTCATTTGTTGCAAAATGAAGGTAAATGATTGAATATTACTAGAATGTAAGAGTTTTAGCTTAAATTGCATTTTTCGACCATTCTGGTCCAGTCAAAGTTGACCGAAGGTTGAAATTTTGGTACTTACCATGATTTATATGAAAATATTTCAAAATTGATAAAAGCAACAACCATCAATTATTTTTTGTTGCATTCTACATGAAATTGTGCACATGTTCATATATAAAACGTTATGTAATGGCTAATATAAAATGGTGCAAAAATTACGACAAAGTGACTAAAGAATTTCTGAGATTTTCAGCAGTTAGCGCGAGCGGACGTAAGGAAAAAGTTTTTTTCAAAAATTCACCATAAATCGACATATTGTGCTAGAGACTTCTCATTTGTTGCACAATGAAGGTAAATGATTGAATGTTACTAGAATGTAAGAGTTTTAGCTTACAATTGCATTTTTCGACCATTTCGGTCGAGTCAAAGTTGACTGAAGGTTGAAATTTTGGCACTTATCGTGATTTATATGAAAATATGTCAAAATTAATAAAAGCTACAACCATGAGTTATTTTTAGTTGTATTCTACATGAAATTGCGCACATTTTCATATATAAAACTTTATGTAAAGGCTAATAGAAAACGGTGCAAAAATTACAACAAAGTGACTAAAGAATTTCTGAGATGTTCAGCAGAGTTAGCTGATGCTTTCTTTTGGGATAAGAAAGAAATTCGCGCATGCGCAGCTAGGTCACGCTTGTAAACAAAACAACAGCATGATCCGTGAACTCCCAGCATCCCTCAAGGCGCGGTGATTTAAAATTTTTCGCAAACGAGGCCTATAAGTATTTTTTCGCGAATATTTAAAAAACTTTTTGTAGCCGACATATTTTACATCCACTCGGCACCTGACAGACAACTTTTGTCGACGTAAAATACGTCCAGTCGGAGTTAAAAGGGTTAAGCGCATGGGCTAATATAAAAGGGAAAAAAATTATACTGATATGTAGCCTTACTGTTAGGCTATTGATTTATTTTGCCCAGATATTGTTATTATCTGATCCTAGGGTCCTCAGTCTAAGCTAGGCCACTTAGGATAGGTAATCCAAGGACACAGGCTACTTACAACATCCACTATTAATCTAGTCTACATTATTCTTACTTTCTGCCTAGATTATTGTAGACACCATATAATCTGAAAGGATTTTCTATGTTAACCCTTAAACGCCTACTGGACGTATCATACGTTGACTAAAATTGTCTGTTGGGTGCCAAGTGGACGTACCGTACATCGACTACAAAAAATTTCAACCTTCAGTCAACTCTGACTCGACTGAAATGGTCGAAAAACGCAATTGTAAGCTAAAACTCTTACATTCTAGTAATATTCAATCATTTACCTTCATTTTGCAACAAATTGGAAGTCTCTAGCACAATATTTCGATTTATGGTGTTGTTTTTTGAAAAACTTTTCCTTACGTCCGCATGGTAACTCGGACGAAAATTTCAGAAATTCTTTCGTCATTTTGTCATAATTTTTGCACCGTTTTCTATTAGCCGTTACGTAAAGTTTTATATATGAAAATTTGCGCAATTTCATGTAAAATACAACAAAATACAACGAATGGTTGTAGCTTTTATCAGTTTGGAGATATTTTCATATAAATCTCGATAACTGCCAAAATTTCAGCCTTCAGTCAACTTTGACTCGACCGAAATGGTCACAAAACGCAATTGTAAGATAAAACTCTTACATTCTAGTAATATTCAACCATTTACCTTCATTTTACAACAAATTGGAAGTCTCTAGCACAATATTTCGATTTATGATGAATTTTTGAAAAAACTTTTTCCTTACGTCCGCACCACAAATTCTTTCGTCACGTTGTCGTAATGTTTGCACCGTTTTATATTAGTCGTTACATAAAGTTTTATATATGGAAATGTGCGCAATTTCATGTAGAATACAACAGAAAATAACTCATGGTTGTAGCTTTTATCAGTTTTGAAATATTTTCATATAAATCACGATAACTGCCAAAATTTCAACCTTCGGTCAACTTTAACGCGACCAAAATGGTAAAAAAACGCAATTATAAGCTAAAACTCTTACATTCTAGTAATATTCAATCATGTACCTTCATTTTGCAACAACAAACGGAAGTCTCTAGCACAATATTTCGATTTATGGTGAATTTCTGCAAAAAAACATTTTTCCTTACGTCTGCACCGCGGTTTTGGAGGGTGCCGAACATCTCAGAAATTCTTTCGTCACGTTGTCGTAATATTTGCATTGTTTTACATTAGTCGTTACATAAAGTTTTATATATGAAAATGTGCGCAATTTCATGTATAATACAACAGAAAATAATTCATGGTTGTAGCTTTTATCACTTTTGAAATATTTTCACATAAACCACGATAACTGCCAAAATTTCAACCTTCGGTCAACTTTAACTCAACCGAAATGGTAAAAAATCGCAATTGTAAGCTAAAACTTACATTCTAGTAATATTTAATCATTTACCTTTATTTTGCAATAAATTGCAAGTCTCTAGCACAATATTTTGATTTATGGTGAATTTTAAAAAAAAATATTTTCCTTATGTCCGCGCGGTAACTCGGCCGAACATCTCAGAAATTCTTTCGTCACGTTGTCGTAATGTTTGCACTGTTTTATATTAGTCATTACATAAACTTTTATATATGAAAATGTGCGCAATTTCATGTAGAATACAACAGAAAATAACTCATGGTCGTAGCTTTTATCAGTTTTGAAATATTTTCATATAAATTATGATAAATAGAAAAAATTCGACCTTCGGTCAACTTTAACTCGACCGAAATGGTCGAAAACTGCAATTGTAAGCTAAAACGCTTACAGTCTAGTAATATTCAATCAATTAGCTTCATTTTTCAACAAACGGGAAGTCTCTAGCACAATATTTCGATTTATGGTGAATTTAAAAATAAAAAAAACATTATTTTACATCCGCGCATTACGGATTCATGCATCATATTGTGATAATATTTTCTCTGTGTTGCTTTGATCGTTTTACAATTTGTTATATACCAAAATCATCGCAATTTAGTGTACAATACAAAGAAAAAAAAATAATCCGTTAGCTTTAACCGTTTTGCTCACAGCCCGATTTGTATAAAATTATATATGAAATTTTTTTTTTGCGGTCATGTATTTCAATATTTATATAAGATAATGATATTTTTTTCATTTCTGATGGTTGCATACTAAACTTCAGGCAATGACAAAAAAGGGAGCCAAAAATGAACTCTTAATCTTAAAAACTAAGCGTGCTGTGATTTTTTGAAAAAAACTTTTTTTCCGCTTCGGCGCTAACTCGCGAACGCCGCCGGCATACGGGAGACGTTTTTGTAAATAGAGGCTCGGCGTTTAAGGGTTAATAATAAGTTGTGGAACATTTCTTTTAGTTAAAACATTTGGTTAGAATTTAAAACAATTTTCGCTTTATGAAACTAGGTAGCAATCAACGCTTTACGAAACTAGGTAGCAATCAATGAGCCGGGTTCCGGCTTTTACAATGAAATTATCAATTCCAAAAGTTTAAAACTAAAACTTTTAACTGGAACTTAATAGTAAGCACTTATCTTGCTTTTTTTGATGTGTCCATGATCTTCGATAATGAAAATGGAGAAAAAAGTCAATTTTTTTTGGAGCGCTGGTAATGACATGAACCATTCGCTATAGACCAAACAGAGATAATGGCTTCTTGGTCTTTTGATGGCCCGGTTGTAAACAAGAGAGTGGATGCATATGCGCGATAGTCACTTTTCTTTCTTGCAGGTTCTTTTGACAATGGAAAAACTGGGTTCAGCTTTGCTGAAGATAAGGGAAAGTGCCCTCTTATCTTTCAGTCCATTATATACAGTACTCCATCACGTGTTATAATGTTAATCATTACAACACAATACCTGGCTAAAAAGACCAACTAGAAGAGAATTCTTTGATATTAGTTTGGTCACCATGGAGCTCTGGTAGACCATGGGGGGTAACTCTCTGAGGAGGAAACAAGCAACTACGCTATCCAAAATATAATAAAAACTTCATCCAAATCTTCAAGGGTGACTGTGCATGGCTTATTAAGGATGTATCACAACGATAATTGTTTGGTATGGAATACAAAAATTTATGAAATCTTTAAATAAGCTACTTGAGGTGAGGCTATTGTCTATCACTGGTTGAAACCTTGGGTAAATATCTAATGCTCTATACTTACTGATATATTCAGCCATACCTTAATTACATTTCATAAAGGGATCTTAACTTCATAAAATACTTGGAGTAAAATAATGAATAAAAAAAACACTATGGAGAAAGAAGTAAAGAGATTCAAGTGAGTTATTAAATAAGTTATATTTTACATGTAAATGACAGATGAACTGAGAACATATGACTAGCACCAACTTAACTGACCTCAATTTATTGGATATGTCCAGGTATGGAAAAATTTAAATCATACTTCACCTTTAAGGGAATAGTCCAGTAAGACCACTAGACATAACAGATGCTTAGTAAGAGCACTAGACATAACAGATGCTGAAACAAATGCAACCAATATTTGCATGTCTAACCTTGTAAATTGGTTTCTTCATTCCCAGGGCAACTGACCCATTAGCCCCACTCACATGGACGTTTAGGGTTTTTAAAACTGTTACATTTTCTCTTTCATGTTGCCAAGTTTTTGTTTAATAATAACATGCTTACTTGCATGAAGATTCTTTCGCTCAAAGGCCTTATAAGGGATGTTAATTTTTAGATACATGTCACAGACAAATTCACTGTGTCCAATACAAATATTTTGTTTCTTTCTTCTAGAATGAATTTTCAAATTATAGTGTAGTTGTTCTCATTTAACAACATAAACACATAAATACGGATGCTGTTTAGTAAAATTCTTAATATAAATGCTGTTATATATAATAAAGTCATGAATTATCAAATAATGCAACTACAAACCATCTGCAAAAGTGACGATGTAAAAACAACTGATGCAATTCTAATCCCATGATTCCTGACTGACTTTGACTCAAATTTAATATTGTTAATTTCAATGTTTAGTGGAATGTTTACGCATTAAAATATCAATCTATTGTGTACAAAAATATATATTGGTTATCAGAATAATAAAAGGTTACTACATTTAACACCAAAATAAGATAAACAGTTGACCCCGGCTTATTCGCGGCTTCACCTATTCGCAGAATTTTCTGTGGAATGCACCTCCAAATTATTTGCAGAAGTTTTGCCTATGCATGGATTTTTTTGTAGAACAATATTTACTAATTATTGTATTTTCATATAATTTTGTAACTAAATATACATTTTTAATGATAAAAAAATGATTTACAGTACTAATTTTCAAATAATATTAAGACTAATAAGAATTAAATAATAATAATAATGATAATAATAATACAGCACCCATAATAATTATATCATTTCTGGGCTCGACCTGTGTCACCCAGTGAAATAGTCCATCAGCACTGATTTCTAGGTATAAGTATTGCTAAGTATACCAGAGAAAAAGCTAACCATAATGCCAGGGATACGACCCCTGGATCGAACGCCATTAGATGGTGTCGGTATACACAAGGGGTGAGTGGTTGCCACTACCACAGGTCTCCAACCTTATAGATTTCTCCAATCTCAAAACCCCGAAAAGTGAGGGGCCGTTCTAAACCTCATCCTCCGCACCCAGCCAACCACCACCCCGGCCGCCATCTTATAAACATTCCAATTTAGCACGCCTTTCTGAACACACCGTGTTTTTCCTTGGTGTTGTGTTTTTGGTTTTTTGCTGATTACGACATGTCTTCCCACCCAGAATTCCCACCATCTAAGTTGAGTACCATTTCCTTTTGGTTTTTTATTACAGAGGCATATTATTTGACTGTTCAGTATATTGTTTACCAGTAAAAGTAGTTCGCAGCCGGGCGTGGGCTGTGTCTGCCTCTGCCATGCTTGACCCTCAGTCTTCACATGTTATTAGCAGGAAGTTTCTGCTAGTTTTTATTAATGCTCCATTCCATTTGGAGCCTTATTTTGTAGAAATTACCATTTCGCTGGTAGGAGGCTAGGAGCCCGTATCTTACTGATCTAGGCTAGGGGGAGGTATTCCTCCCCTTTTTCTGATCATAAATTTCTCCCTTTCCCTGGTTTCCTTCCTCCACCAGCGAGTTGGTACCTTCTCGATGGTGGTATTGTTATGCTCATGATCATATCTGATGTGTACAAGGATGGATGACATGTCTATTCTTGGATTAGTTTTATATGGGATTCGGCGTCAGAGGCGGCCATCTTGGGTATCCCCGCTTCCTGCATAACGGTTGTTGTTTGGCCCTCTCTGCCGCTGAGTCATTTATGTATTTATAAGTATATATTTTTAAGTATATATGATTTTAAACTTCTCACATCAAATGGTCCACTTTTTTATGTTAGTACTCTTGACGTCAGGTAGTTTTATTCGATTAGTTTTATTCGATTAGGTATATCCTAGCCTAGCCTACTCGACCGTACCGTAATCGGTTTTGGAGAGTTAGGCTGGACAGGTTAGGCGCTTTTACACGATGCTCATGCTACCTAGCTCACCTGTCCAGGCCGTTTTGAGGTTTTGGAGGGAGAGGTTAGGTTTGTGAGGGAGTTCCTCGTTCTCTCTTGGCCCACCTGACCAGGCCGTTAGGTTTTGGAAGGTGAGGTTAGGCTAGTGAGGGAGTTGCTCTTCCCCCTTAGCCCACCTGACCAGGCCGTGAGGTTTTGGAAGGTGAGGTTAGAATAGTGAAGGGTCTCCTCAATTTATAGTCTTCCACCTGACCAGGCTGTCGGTTTTGGAGGGTGTGGCTAGGTTACGCGAGGTTCCTCTCCCCCCCCCCCTCACCTGTAGCGCTCATTCTGGCCTTCCTGACCAAGCCAAAAAAGTTTTGGTTTTGGAGGGTAGGCTGGGATCGAAGGTTGCACAGGTTATTTTGTGTATGTAGCCTAGTCCTTCTTTACCTGATCAGTTAGCTTTTGGCGAGTGACCTAGGCATCTTCCTAGCAGAGGGAAACCGATCGCTTGCGTTCGGCACCCCGTGGGGAGTTTTCATTCGGCTTCCAGAGGGTGCTACCCACCCGTCTGGTCACCGTTCGCCGGGTTTCCGCCACTCTGCTACCTTTCCCTTATCGGGCGGTGTTTCGTTTGCTTGCTTTCCACAGTTATAGCTGGAGCGTCGAACACTGTCCCAGGGATGCAATCACGAGTTCCGCTATGTTCAGTCTCCACCAGGTTAGTCGGATCTTTCGTTGTTATCGTCCATGTTACCACTCCGGTGGGTATGGTTTTCGGTTAGTTGGCACTTTCCACTATGTGGTTCCCGCCCTGGGCGATTGAGAGTTGGGCCATATGCGAACACTCCTTTCCGCCGTTTCCACAATATGTGACATGACAAGATTTCCGTGGCAAATCACGGCGGAGTACCATAGCGCCAGACTATCTTAGAGTACTTATGTTTACATAATCGGTAGTTGGCCATTCTGTAGCATAACCTATGTTTATTATTCTGTACTACCGAATTCAATTCCGGCGGGTTTTACCTGATGACACGCATGTTTCATCACCCATAAATCTGTGTATTAGTCTTGTACTACCGGATTCAATTCCGGCAGGTTTTGCCTGATGACACGCATGTTTCATCACCCATAATCTATGTTAAGGTAGCCTATTACCACTGGACCTACTCCGGCGGGCCTTGCCTTGACGTTACTCATGTACCGCCATTCCACTTACAGATGGTACGCTGTCAGGAGCCAGGGTGCACAGCGGTTCTCCAACAACCCTGTGGACACGAGGTGTGCCGGTCGCACTCCAGCTGCTCGGTCCACGTTGGGGACCTGGTCGTTTGGCACCCAGATGGCTGTGAAGTCTGCTACGCTCTGTACGAGCTAGTAAGTCGGTAAGTTTTAAGAGACCGCTAACCTTTAGTCTCTTTTTGACTTTAATGACTTATATAGACCTATATGAGTAATTGGACAATATTCTCAGTAAATCCTGCCCTTTCTTACAGTCTGACCGAATCATCCGTGACTCTTCGCTGTCAACCCTGAAGATCTGGGTCGGCGGGTTTGGGAGGAACGTTGCATCTGGCAAACCTTACATCCTGTCGGAGGAGATTTGCAATCTCCTCTACCCCGGAGCCTGGATCTCTGCTGCAGTGCCGGCGGAATTGGCCGCCCCTATCATCGAGAGGATCCGGGAAGAGACACAACCCTCCCAAGAAGACAACCTGTGCGGAGAGGTGGCGGAAGAGGTGGCGGCCATCAACATCCACCTCGAGCCGATGAGCATGGACTTGGACCACCAGGTAGAAGGTAAGGTGGTAAGTGAGGCAGGGGGAGAGAGTTTTGGTAGTCCCCTTTTTGGTTCTCCTTCTTCTTTCTTCTTCTTCTTCTTCTTCTTCTTCCTTTCAAAGGTTTCCCAAACCAGCTATCCTTGAGGACAGATCTAGGTCTGTTGTCCCCAAGGTAAAATCCTTGAAAAAAAGAAGGACTTACCAAAGTCCTCTAGACCTCAAAGGTCTAATCCACCAGCTCCCTTAAGGTCGTCACTGGCTCTTAAACCAGTGGCGTCCTCTAGTAAGGCTACTCCCCCGTCCAAAGGGTCGAGATCCAGGGTGTCCAAGGCTAAACCCCCACAGCCTAACTTTGACCCTGAGGTCTTTTTGCTGAACTTCTGATGCAGAAGTTAGACTCTAGGTTGAAGCTAGGATTCAAGACCTTTCTTCCCAGCTTGCTTCAAGTTTGAGACCTCTGGTCAGTCAATGCTGTCATTGGCACAAAAGATGCAGGCCCAGGAAAGCTTGCTCTCGGATTTATCCAATCCGGAGCAGTACAGCAGTCTCATGTTGTTCCGGATGCCTCCAGACTGGCCCCCTTTGATAAGGGGAACCCGTGGCGGCTGGCTCTTCACGTCCCCTGCATAATGATACCTGACCATCGAGGGTTTGGGCACTCGTCGTCTGGAAGAACTGGAGTTCTTTCCACCCGACCTGGTGCCTCCCTACCCAGGCTATGCCAGGCTAACAGAGGAAGCCTGGATTAGATCAGACAAGGTCCCGAAGGAAACAGTTATCTTTCCCAGGGACCAAGCCCAATCCACCCTGATGTGCGCTCTCACTGACTGGGAGAGCGAGAATACAAAGCTTACTCCCTTTAATGGGAGTTTTACGATGTTCTCGGTAGGTGACTCCATCCCTACCCCCTGCACAACTAAGGTCGCAGTTTTGACTATTCAGGCGGGAATAGAGGGCAAACCGCTGCCTCAACTCCGGGAGACAGATCCCACCTCCCTTCTTTTCCCCGGGGATTCAGAATATTGGTCGGGAGCTCCGGCTACGTTCACGGTGGGTATACTCGACCCCGAGTGTGCCTCCACCTTGTTCAGTGAACAGCTTCCCAAGATTCCGGAGGCCCTTCTGAAGGCGGAGTTTGAGGCTAAGTGCAGGTTGAGTCACTCCCTGCATTCCATCACCATAGCAGAGGTAACAGCGTTAACTTACGCTGATGAACCTCTGTTCCAGGTCTTGACGAAATCACTATTAGCATCATTTCAATCGGACCTTTATGACTTTGTAGTGGCGAGACAAAACTGCCGGAAACATATCTTCGCAGACGCCACTATCAGACATGAGCCCAGTAGACTTATGAAGAGTTCTATCCGGGGACCTAACATCTTCCCTGAGGATGAGGTCAATAATGTTCTGGCAGAGGCAACCAGAGCAAATCAAAGTCTTCACTCCCGCTGGGGTCTCCCTTTTAAAAGGAAATCCACCGAGACCTCCGGACCTCAATCCAGGGAAAGGAAGAGGTTCAGGAGATATAGGAAACCCCAGGCTCAAACTATGCTTCAGGCTGTACCGGTCTCTCAGATCGGACAGCCTTCCACTTCCAAAGCTCAGCCTCAGCAGCAGTTCGTACTGATGCAGCCGGCTCAGCAAACCCCTGCTCCGCCAGCCTCGAGCGTCCCCAGCCTTCAACGCCGTTTGAAAGCCAAGGGGCGTTTCGAGGCTACAACAGGCATGCGAGGGGAGCAGAGCCAGAGCCGCCTACACAGAGGTAGGACTGCAACCAGACCTCTCTCCCGTGAAAGAGGAGGCCGAGGAGGCAGAGGAAGTAAGTCCTCTTCCATTCAGTGAGTCTCCTCAGGTAGGAGGGAGGTTATATCTCTTCCGGGACCATTGGACCTTCAGTCCGTGGGCCCACAGCATAGTTTCAAAAGGTCTGGGATGGAGCTGGAGCAGAGGGCCTCCTCCGCCAGTCAGATTCCATCAACCTCCATCCAAAGACTTACTGGACTTTGTAAAAGACCTTCTTCAAAAAGAAGGCAATAAAGAAAGTGAGACACCTGAAATTTCAAGGCCGTCTGTTCAGTGTCCCAAGAAAGACTCAGTCCAGCAAAGAGTAATTCTAGACTTGTCTCGTCTCAACTTATACATTCAATGCGACAAGTTTCGCATGCTTACAATCTCGCAGGTGCGAACCCTAGTTCCCCGTGGGGCCGTCACCACCTCTATAGATCTTTCAGACGCATATTATCACGTCCCGATTGCGAGAAACTTCTCCCCTTACCTAGGGTTCAGACTAGGGAAACAAGCATACTCGTTCAGAGTCATGCCATTCGGGCTCAACATAGCGCCCAGGATTTTTACCAAACTGGCAGAGACAGTAGTCCAACAGCTACGGGCCCAAGGGATTATGTTAGCCGCATACCTGGACGATTGGATAATTTGGGCATCCAACGTCAAGGAATGTCAAAAAGCAACATTCATAGTGATCAGCTTCCTGGAATCCTTAGGTTTTCAAATAAACAGAAAGAAATCCCGTCTAGTTCCGGAGGCTCAGTTTCAGTGGTTAGGAATCCAGTGGGATCTAAACACACACAAATTGTCACTTCCGCCAGTCAAAAGGAGGGAAATAGCCAAAGCTACCAGGCAGTTAATCAAAAACAAAAGAGCCTCTCGTCGTACCCAGGAAAGAGTCCTGGGTTCTCTTCAGTTCATGTCAGTGACAGATTTGCTGCTGAAAGCCAAACTGAAGGATATAAACAGAGTATGGCGGAGACGAGCCAACAGCAGAAACAGAGACAAGATGTCTCTAATTCTGCCCGTGTTGAGGAAGAGGCTTCGACCGTGGTCAACAGTCAAGAGTTTGTCAAGGTCAGTGCCTCTCCAATTTCCCCCTCCATCATTAGTGATCCATACGGATGCTTCCCTGAGCGGGTGGGGAGGATACTCCCAACACAAGCAAGTTCAAGGAACGTGGTCAACTGTATTCTGCCAGTTCCATATCAACATTCTAGAAGCAATGGCAGTATTTCTAACACTAAAAAAGCTACCCATCTGGCAGGTGTTCGGAATATCATTGCAGATTCACTATCCAGGACAACTCCGCTGGAGTCGGAATGGTCATTGGACAAAGCATCATTCGAGTGGATTTGTCTTCAGGTACCGGGTCTTCAGTGGCATTTGGGTCTCCAGGTGGACTCGTTTGCCACAGAGAGCAACCACAAGCTTCCGTGTTACGTTGCTCCCAATCTAGACCCTCTAGCTCACTCCACGGATGCGATGGCAATAGACTGGAACAGGTGGCAAAGGATCTATCTGTTTCCACCAATAAACCTATTAATGAAAGTTCTACACAAACTCAGATCATTCAAAGGTCAAGTAGCACTTGTAGCACCCAACTGGCCGAAGAGCAATTGGTTTCCTCTTCTCCTAGAGTTGAAACTCCGGCGCAAACAAATCCCCAGTCCAAGATTGACACAAGTAGTACAAACTCGGACTGTGTCAGCTTCCTCAAGAATTCTGAATGCCCTAGCTTTATGGACTTCATGAAGTTTGCAGCTCAGAAAGACGCTAACAATGATCCTATTAATACACTGTTCATAGAATCAGACAAGAGGGAATCTACTCTCAGACAATATGACTCAGCAGTTAAAAAGTTAGCATTATTTTTGAGGGAATCTGAAGCTCAGGAAATGACCACGAACCTAGCAATCTCTTTCTTCAGATCATTATTTGAGAAAGGACCGGCCTCTAGTACTATTACTACAGCAAAATCTGCTTTAAGAAAAATATTTTTACATGGCTTCAATATTAACCTTACAGACTCATATTTTTCGTCAATTCCTAAAGCATGCGCTCGTCTTAGACCAGCAACCCGTCCACACACGGTTTCCTGATTCTTAAATGACGTACTTAAATTAGCATCAGACACTGATAATGAATTATGTTCATACTCGAGTCTGTTAAGGAAAACGTTATTTCTAATAAGTCTAGCCTCAGGGGCTAGAATTTCTGAACTGTCTGCTCTCTCTAGAGAACCAAACCATGTTGATTTCCTCCTGTCAGGAGAAATTCTGTTGTCTCCGGATCTCTAGTTTCTAGCAAAGAATGAGGATCCACAAAATAGATGGTCCCCTTGGAAGGTTATTCCCCTTCCACAGGATCTGTCCTTATGTCCAGTTAACACTTTAAAAGCTTATCTAAATAGAACTTCTAATAGAATGTCTGGCCCTCTTTTTGTTAGGGAAAATGGAGGAACCATTTCCTTAAAGGCCATCAGGCAACAAATACTGTATTTCATTTAGCAAGCAAACCCGGATTCAGTACCTAGGGTACATGATGTTCGGGCGGTAGCCACCTCAGCTAATTATTTTCATAATATGAATTTTGATGACCTTAAAAAGTATACAGGCTGAAAATCACCAACAGTGTTCAAACGCCACTATCTTAAATCTCTGGAGGCCCTTAAATACTCCACAGTGGCTGCAGGAAGTATTGTTCCCCCAGCCCTAGACTAGTTTATGTAACCTTAGTTTATCCTATTGTTTATTTCTCTCTCGCCTACCTGCCTCGTTTACTTGCCTTGCCCTCTAACCTTTAGGTCAGGCCTGCTTCACAGCCTGACTCCTGGCCGTTTCATGGATTTCCTGTTGTAATCTTTTTGTTAGCCTTAAGTGTCTTGGTGTTAGTTATTTTATGATTTAGACTGTGTGCCCTATAATGTTAATTATATTTTTATTATAAATGTTTTGGGTTATTAAAACACAGTAATTTTCTCATAGTTTTATTTAGCTCCATTAAGGTAATTCTTAGAGGACTCCACCAAGCTTTTGTATGGCTGATTCTCTGTCACGATTTCACTGGCTGACACAGGTCGAGCCCAGAAAAAGGATTTTGACAAAGGAAAAATCTATTTCTGGGAGAAGACCTATGTCACCCAGTGACCCATCCCTGTACTTCCTTTTTCCCTCCCGAGTGGCATACCAAGCTTGGGAGGTGCTAATTTGGGATGTTTACAAGATGGCAGCTGGGGTGGTGGTTGGCTGGGTGCGGAGGATGAGGTTTAGAACAGCCCCTCACTTTTCGGGGTTTTGAGATTGAGAGATCTATAGGACGGAGACCTGTGGTAGTGGCAACCACTCACCCCTTGTGTATACCCGACACCATCTAATGATGTTCGATCCAGGGTCGTAACCTGGCATTAAGGTTAGCTTTTTCTCTGGTATACTTAGCAATACTTATACCTAGAAATCAGTGCTAATGGACTATTTCACTGGGTGACACAGGTCTTCCCCCAGAAATAGATTTTTCCTTTGTCAAAATCCCTTTTTAAATAATGTTCTTAAAAATAACATACTGAAAGAGCCCAGTCTACAGAGCAATATGAATGATCAATACTTGGCATAATTGTGGGTAAGGAAAGTCTATGAGTAAAGAGACAAATTGATCAAATCATGATATGGTGCATATACTGGTGTATCACCTTATGTCATGTATCCTGCGACTCTTAAAATTTCATCCCCTAAACATGACTTCATCATATCTCATGTATCATGTAAGTTGCATTTTTTGATAGACCAGATAACATTAGGCTAACCCCTTTTCCTCTGTAATCCATCCCATCTTCTTGTTAAATAAATAAAAGTAAAAAACAAAACTTAGTCTTACTTACTGAACAAATTTCATTTTTGGTAAACTGTACTGTACTAGGCTATGGTTATAGAGCAAATTTAATTTTCGGAAGATTATACTGTATTATGCTACGCTTGTGGAGGGAATTTCAAAGATGATCACCAAACATACGGCTTATATAACAATTCATAACTATCTCTTACAATTAACAACCACTTGCTATTGCATTAGTACAACTTACCAAAGAACTGGCATACACAACATTGAGCACAGCCATAAAAAACCAAATCATGAAACAGCTGTTTTGCAATTTTGAGAAATTTTAGTTTAACATATGCTATAGCTGGTCCACTTAAGGTGGATTCTTGGGTGAGCCCTATGCCTATGAGACATTTGTTTGGCGGTCTCTGATTGACTGGTTCTGGGAATAGGCGGCTCGCTCAGTGTCTCATATTTCTGTCAGTAGCTTAGAAAACTAGCGATACATTTAAATTTCTTCATTTATCTCACATTTTGCACAAGATAGGAAAGTTTTGGTCATACCATAGGATTCAGTATTAATTGTAAAACTAAATCATGATTTCCTGAAATCAATAAGATAAAACACAAAGGAATTACAATGAGTAAAAGTGAAGAGAGAAGCATTTAATTCTTTATACCTGTTTTTACTTGCCATCAGATTTTGCATCATTCATGCAATCAAGATAAAATAAAACTTGTTTTCATACAGTAAATTCACCCTGAAAATGCTGGTGCTTTCAGATTTTAGATGCATGTGATATGTGAAGAGAAAATGAAGAATATGTCTTATTATGTTGCATCTGTATTTGACTCAGTTTGGCAGTAGTGCCGAGAGACGGTCACACTGAGTCAAGTATGGATGCAACATAATAACAAGACAATCTTCATTGTCTCTTCACATATCACATGCATCTAAAATCTGAAAGCACCAGTGTATTCAGGGTGAATTTATCATATGAAAACACGTTTTATTTTATCTTGACCACATGAATGATGCAAAATCTGATAAGTAAAAACAGGTACTGTATAAAGAATTAAATGCTTCTCTCTTCACTTTTACTCATAATTCCTTTGTGTTTTATTTACTGATTTCAGGAAATCATGACTTAGTTGTACAATTAACCCTTAAGGGACAAGCTAAATATATATCAAGCACACCCTCAGACCTGGCAAACTTTAAGGTTGGCCAATTCAAGAATAAACACATCAATCAAAAGAGGAAGGTATGCAAATGCACATGGTATAAGAAAAAAATTCTGAAAATTTTTCCCTACCTTCCACTGGAAATTGAAAGTGGCTATTTACAACCCTGTGTGGGGCCTCTTTTGTAAGAGACTCATAAAAATATGGTAATTTTACCAAAATATGCATTTTTTTTTAATAATTTACTTTATTTTGTGAAATTACAATGATAGTCCCCACAGTATCATAACAGATAAGAACTAAAATCAGCAACAAATTCTGAGTATATTGTAAAATATTTACAAGACTTATTGAGATGGGAAGAGGCAGTCACTTTTTGTGAGGTATACATGTTTTTTCCAAAATTTCTTTGCACTTTTCTATTCAAAATTACTATTATAGTTGACATACTATCATAAAAAATAAGAACTAAAGTCAACAGCAAACCCTGGTTATATTTATGAGCAAATAAATAAAAAGACTTCCTGGAGTTGCAGAGGGGCAGGACATTCCCCTCTGAAATCTCAAGGCATAGCCTACGGATCGGTGTCTCTCCCATGCTGAGCTATCATAGTTGCCATAAGTCATTTATGGACCATTGAAGTGCTATGCACTAAATTCATCCAAAATGAATAGCGCGTAATATTAATACTCATATGAGTTATCTCGTCCATCACTTAAAACCTGTTATAGATACCCATACGATGCTTCTCGTCAATTAAGGGTTAATACCGAATCCTGTGGTATGACCAAAACTTTCCTATCTTGTGCAAAACATGAGCTAAATGCAGAAATAACGGGGTTTGAACCCGAAGGGAAATGAAAACCCTATTTCTGAGCTCGGCCCCGTGTCACCCGGTGAAATTCCATTACTAACTCGAATTTCTAGGTATAATTATTGCTAAATATACCAGAGAAAAAAGCTTTCAGGAATGCTGGAGTTACTACCTCAGATCGAGCGTCTTCTAATGAAGACGTCGGTATAACCAAGGGTGAGTGAAGGAATCACAACCACAGAGCCACACTCTATAGACATCCCTATGTCAATATCCCCGAGAAGAGTGAGGGGCCGCACCAGCGCCCACACTCCCCAGCCCGCCACGGCGACTCCAGCGCCATCTGAACTCATTCCATTTCTAGCACTCGTTTTGATCGCAGATTTGTTTGTGGCTTGTGTTTTTGGCGTGATTTGCCTTTATTTCACCATGTCGTCAAGCACCTTTACTGTTTCCAAGTTAAGTACCATATTCTTGTGGGGTTTTATGATAAGTTTGGCTGTTTTACATCGTATTTAGATATTATACGTGAATCTTGTTGGGACGCTGCGGCGCCCCCTGGTCAGCCATGTCGATCATCGAGATTCACTCGTTCAGCTTGTTCTGTTCGGGCTTCTCTTGGTCGGTTACATTATTTATCATTCCCCCCATAGGATTCATCCTGGTGGTCTTGCCTGGGTTGGGTCTTTGGGAGATCCTCTAAAGTTAATTTTGTAGAACTTCCCATCATAGGATTTCTTACATTTAGGGTTCCCGTAGTATTTTCTGCCTAGGTATCTCCCCAGGATCTTTTCCCTATTAATTATGGTCAATATAGATTTCTATTATGTTTGTGCTTGATGTCACGTTTTATTATATTAAAATCTTATCATTATTACCGCGAGCGTCAAGTACAGTCCTATCTGTTTACTTCCTGTCGCTTTGTTGGTTAGGCTACGTGCCAAGCACAAGCCGATATCATGTCTAGTGTATATATTTAGTAATGATGGTTATTTATTTACTATTTATTTATTATTTATTTATTATTTCTGGTTAACATCCCTGTCCTAGCCCTGCCTAGTGCAAGGTTAGGCTTTCCTGGTAGCCTATTTGGCCTCCCTCCCTCCCTTGTATCCTGGAGTAGGTTAGGTGAGAGGAGGGGATCAGCAGATGGAGGGAGTTTCTGTTGTTGTTCCGTCCATCGACCGTTGTTTGGGTGGTGGAGTGAGACCCCATTGTCCTCCCCTTCTTTTCGGAGGGGTAGAGGTTTTTCCCTGGGTGTGTCTCCTCCACGCTATTTTAGCATTTACCTTACGGTTCTGGCTGGCCTTCAACACAGGTTTTCTCTCCCTGTTGGTTCTACATCCCTCCCTTTCATTCTCCCCTTCGTATTTTATAGACTGTGTCTATTACAAGATGTCTGAGTGGGGGTCGTAGGCTACTTCCTTTTCCCTTCCTGTTAGGGCAGGCCTAGAGCTCTCCCTACTTGGGTATCACTTTACCTTGTACGGCCTGGGATTTCAGTTGAGATGGGTACACGTCTTCCCTAGTCTCCTGTTTTCCTCTTCTCTGGTCTAAGCCCTTCCTTACTTAGCTTTTCCCTCTTCCCTAGCCTACCCTAAGTCAATTCCTTGTCATCTCTCATGGTGTGACATCGGTCCCCGATGTTCTCCCCGAGTGCTTGGGTCCTCCCTGGTGGAGGGATTCGCTCCCTCCCAGGGATGGTTCCTGGTGACAACCGTCTTGACTTTATGTTTAGTTTACCCGCTCTCCTCGGATCGAGTGGGTCTTCGAACATTTTCAGGGTTATCCTTCCCCCTCCCACCATCCCCGGTCCTCCCTTTGCCTCCCGCATTCGCCTCGGCGTCTGGGTCATTCTAGTCGGAATTGATTGGCGCGTACACCTGCCCATGTGGGTCCAGTTGTGTTCTACCTCTTCCTTCTTGTGTACCCTAGCGATAGAGGCATGGGATCTCCGGTAGTAATGGTACCGGACTTCGGGGGACTCTACCTCATAGTGGCGTTGTTAACTAGTTTCTTTACCACCCTCTATGTGTATACACTTGTTACTGGTCCCCGGCGGCTTAACCCCGCCGTCGGGTTGATATGTTTGCTTTATCTTATATCAGAGTCCGGTGATCCTTCCCTTGTGTTCCGCCGGTTTCATTACTGGCGGTCCTGGTGGTGAGGGTCCTGTCGATTCAACTCTCTCGTTCCGCCGGAGTATTCCGGCAGTCGGGAGGTTTTCTCTTTACCATATGTTTGTTGCTGGTCCCCGGACGGCTTAACCCGCCCGTCAGGTTGATATATGACTGTTGCTGGTCCCCGCGCTTAACCCCGCCGTCGGGTTGTTATATGTTTGATTTCTTTAATATTATATCAGAGTCCGGTGATCCTTCCCTTGGTTCCGCCGTTTTTATTTCTGGCGTTCCTTGTGGTAAGGGTCCCGTTGATTCAACTCTCTCGTCCCGCCGGAGTATTTCGGCAGTCGGGAGATTTATGCTTACCATGTGTTTGCTACTGCTCCCTGGCAGCTTAACCCCGCCGTCGGGTTGAGAATTTTACTTTAATTTTATTTTAGTCCGGTGATCCTTCCCTTAGGTTCCGCCGTTTTTATTACTGGCGTTCCTGGTGGTGAGAGTCCCGTTGATTCATCTCTCTCGTTCCGCCGGAAAATTCCGGCAGTCGGGAGGTGATGCTTACCATATATTTGTTACTGTCCCCCGGCGACTTAACCAGCCGTCGGGTTGATTTGTTTACTTTAAGTTTCTTTGCTTAGTAGGTCCGTCTTTGGCGGGGTTTTTCATTCCACCGGAGTTCTCCGGTAACATGGTATGAAAATACTTATCCCTACATAGTTTAAGTTTCTTAGAGTGGTAGATTCATGTACTTTTCACACTTACAGACTGTTCGTTGTGAGGAGCCCGGATGTGCCGCCATCCTCCACCAACCCTACGGGCATGTGGTGTGCCGGACTCATGCTGGCTGTGCAGTCCGGCTTGATGACTTGATCGTCTGGCATCCGGACGGCTGTGAGGTTTGCTTCACATCGTATGGATGTCCCCAGGACGAGTCGGTAAGCTAATTACTTCCGCTTTACCACATTAGTCAGAGTTGGTTATTTGGTCACATTTGGATCTTATATAAACACGGTATTAGCCCTTCTTTGACACTCTGCCCCTTTCAGGTTGACGAGTCCTTCAAGAAAGAGGCCTTGGGGTCTCTCCGCGCTTGGGTAGCTGGGTTCGGGAGGAATGTCCCGTCGGGGAAACCCTATATCCTCGATGAAAAGCTGAGGGACCTGCTTTATCCCAGCGCCCGGATCACTGCGGCCGTACCTTCTGATGTGGCCGCACCTATCATCGACCAGATCCGGGCCGCGACCCAGCCCTTGCAAGGGGACCCCCTACACTCGGGGGATTACAGAGTCATCGCTGCGCTCGACCTGGAGCTCGAGCCGATGGTCACCGAGCAGGACCAGGGGTAGGTATTGAGGTAAGTGAGGCAGTGGGGCGGGCGCCTCCTTAACCCCCTCCTTCATCATCCTCTTCCTTTCAGGCCTTCACTAAACCTGCTATCTTGAGGGACAGAGTTCAGTCTACTGTCCCCAAGTTGAAGTCGTCGTTGAAGGCGAAGGGCTACAAGTCCTCGTCTTCACGAAAAGCCTCTCCTTTTCCCCTGTCGAAACCAAAAGGTGCTGACCCTTTGCCTTCCGGGAGCAAACTGAGTACCCTGGGCAAAGGAGCGAGTAGAGGGGCGTCCAAGTCCAGCCCTCCTCGCCAGCCTGCCTTTGACCCGGAGGCGTTTGCGGGGATATGGTTCAAGAGGTTCTCCACGGAGGTAGATACAAAACTAGATAAGCTTACTGAGAAGCTTCAAGATCATGAGAAGCTGATCGCTGATTTGTCGCGCTCGGTGGTGCCGGGGTGCACTATCAGTTCCCGACACCGCTGCCCTCCCTCCTTTTGACGTAAGGAACCCATGGGGTTGCTCTTCGTGCTGTCCAGCATGAAGGCACCTTGACCATTGAAGGCCTAGGTACCAGGCGTCTAGAAGAACTGGAGTTCTTCCCGGCTGATCTCTTGCCCCCTACCCAGGCTTCGTTAGGCTGACGGAGGAAGCCTGGGTACGCTCAATTGAGGTCCCTACGGAGACGGTGATTTTCCCTAGAGATCAGGCGCAATCCGTTCTCCCTGCATTTTTACCGGGTGGCAGGCGGAGGACACGGAGTTGACCCCCTTCAAGGGCAGCTTAAATATGTTTTCTCTTGGTGGTAGGCTACCCACCCCCTGTCTGAACAAAGTTGCTATTGCAACCGCTCAGGCTTGCTGGGAAGGCAAACCCTTGCCTCAGCTCCGGGAATTAGACCCTACATCTCTTATCTTCCCCAGGGGTGACGAGTTCTGGAGGAACGCTCCGTCCACATTTACTGTCGGTAAATTGGACGCAGATTGCGCATCAAACCAGTTCAGAGAGCAGCTTCCTAAGCTCACAGAAGCTCTCCTGAAGGCTGAGTTCGAAGCACGGTGTCGGTTGAGCCGGTCTTTGAACTCGCTGTGCCTGGCAGAAGCGACCGCCGTCTCCTTTTCAGAGGAACCATTGTTTCAGGTTCTGACTAAATCCCTGTTAGCAGGGTTTCAGTCGGACCTGTTCGACTTCATGGTAGCAAAGATGAACTGCCGAAGTTTATCTTCGCTGATGCCACCATTCGTCTTGAACCTGACAGGCTCATGAGGAGTTCTTTCTGGGGAACCAACCTTTTCCCAGACAATGAAGTCTCCCGGTGTCCTGAGCGAAGCAACCAGGACCAACCAGAGTCTGCGCTCCGGTGGGGTATCTCCGCTCTTAAGCGGAAGACCTCCAGTTTAGCGGTTCCCAGAATAGGCCTGGGAAACGTTACAGGAAGCGCAGGAGACCCCAACATCAGGCGGTTGTTCAGGCAGTCCCGTTCTCAACGGTGAGCCAACCATCCACCTCCAAGGCCCAACCCCAACAGTATGTACTGGTTCAACCAGCCCAACCCCTTGCTGCACCTACATATGTCTCTCGCCGGCATACAACCCTACCTATGAGGGCCGTGGGGTTTTTCACGGTCTTAATAGGAGCGCAAGGGGGTAGAGGTCGAGCCCCCTTCACAGGCAGGGCTGAGCCTGTCTTCCGGAGGAAAAGTGGCCACGGTAGAGGAAGCAAATCTGCTTCCTCTCACTGAGACCAGCTAGGTGGGTGAACACCTTTACTGGTTCAGAGACCAGTGGCCCTTCAGTCCCTGGACACACAGTATCGTGTCCAAAGGCCTGGGTTGGAACTGGATCAGGGGTCCCCCTCCCATGACCAGATTTTACCATCCTTCCTCCAAAAAGCCCTACAGGTCTTGGTGACGGAACTACTCAATAAATGAGCTATAAAGAAAGCGAGGCACCTCAAGTTTCAAGGCAGGCTTTTCACTGTCCCCAAGAAAGTTTCCGGGGTTATCTCTTCCGCCGGCCAAGCGGAAGGAAATCCAATTCTACCAGAAAGTCCCTGAAAGACCTTCCATAGGACTTAAGAGAGGTTTCTCGGCCCTCTTAAGTTTGCTTCAGTGACAGACCTGCTCTTAAAAGCGAGCTTAAAGACATCAGTTTCAGAGACAGAGTCCCTCTTCCCCTCAAATCCTTGAGAATAGACCCGCCCGTGGTCCACATCCAGGGTCTCTCGAAGCCTGTTCCACTTCAATTCCCCCTTCCGGCTCTGGTAATACACTCAGACGCTTCTTTAGCGGCTGGGGAGGTTATTCACCACAACTAAAAGTCTAAGGGATATGGTCTACAATGTTCCAACAGTTTCATATAAACACCTTGGAAGCTGTGGCAGTGTTTCTAATTCTCAAGAAACTCCGCCCCGTCGGCCAGTTTCACATCAGGCTGGTGTTGGGCAGCACAGTGGTGGTTCGTTGCTTCAAAAGGGGCAGCTCCAAATCAGGTCGCGTTAACCAGGTGGTGTTAGCTACCTTCTCCCTGGCGAACAAGCACGGCTGGCATTTGTCAGCCACCCATCTATCGGGGCGGAACATAGTGGCGGTCTCCTGTCCAGGACTACTCCGTTGGACGCCGGAGTGGTCTCTGGCGGGGAATCGTTCAATTGAATTTGCGCGGGTTCCAGGACTCCAGATGGATCTGTTCGCTGCAAAGAACAATTACAAGCTTCCTGATACGTGGCTCCCAACCCGGATCCTCAGACCTTTGCCACAGATACGATGTCCATAGTTTGGAACTGTTGGGAGAAGGTGTACTTGTTTCCCCCAATAAACTTGTTCTCGAGAGTACTGCACAAACTCAGGTCATTCAAGGGCCATCTAGCTCTAGTAGCCCCTTATTGGCCAAAGAGCAACTGGTTCCCTCTGCTCCAGGAACTCAAGTTGCGGTGTTATCAGATACCCAGATCCAGCCTGACCCGAGTAGTACAAACAAGGCTGTGTCTGCTTTCTTAAGAATTCAGAATGCCCGGGCTTTACGGACATTATAATGTTTGCCGTAAAAAAGAGAGCAAACATTGACCCCGTCAACACTCTGTTTCTAGAATCTGATAGGGGAGATTATACTCTCAGAAAGTATGATGCATAGCAGCAAAGAACTAACATCTTTCTTGAAGGCATCTGAAGCTCAAACTGTGGCTACTAACATAACGGTTACTTTCTTTAGATCATTGTTTGAAAAATGCCTGCTTGGCCACTATTGATGTAGCTAAATCAGCCTTATAGTAGGTACTTCTGATTAGCTTAGCTTCAGTTGCCAGAATTTCAAAGCTATCGGCTCTCGCTAGAGGTGATGATCATGTTGATTTCTTTAATATCCCATCCGGAGAAGTCCTCCTTTCCCCTGATCATAGGTTCCTAGCTAAAATGAAGACCCTCAGGACAGGTGGTCCCCCTAGGAGGTGGTGTCTCTCCCTTAGGACCAACCCTTATGCCCATTATATACATTAAAGTCTTATCTACAAAGAACCCCACAGTATAAGTCGGGTCCTCTTTTTATCAGGGAAAGGGTGGAACTCTTTCGTTGAGTCCCAAAGGTTCACGTGCAGTGGCTACCTTTACTATCTATTTTCATAATATGAATTTTGCTTAACTTACCGAGTATATGGGATAGAAATCACCTCTAGCGTTTAAACCACTATTTAAATCACTCGAAGCCCTGAAATTTTCTGCGGTGGCTGTGGGGAGTGTCATCTCCTCATTTTAATTATCCTTATCCTTTTCCTTTCCCCCCCTGCCCGCCTGCCTCATTTATTTCTCTACCTGCCTTTCTGGATCGATCATGCCTCCCTGCCTTGCTCCTCATACTCGATACTGTTATACCTGATTATTGCTTGTCTTGTGATTTGGATTTGATATGTTGTGGATTTAGATTTAGTCAGAGGTACTGAAGCGGTTTTTATTTTGCTTCATGTACCTCATATATTTTTGTCTTTCAGTGGTATCTCATTGCTTTTAGGTTTAAGTTTGTAATTATTGGTTATTCTATTGAATTATAGGGGCCTTTTATTTTCCCCTATTGTACCATATGTTAGTGTTTCTACCTTGTTCATAGATTAAGTTTGCTATTTCATTGTACCCTTTTGATGTGAGGTGTATTATGTCACCAGTATTTACCTACAGTTAAGCCCAATTTTCATTGTTGAGATATTTTTATTAAATCTATTTTTCCATAGCATGTGTGTCTTTCCAGTTACCTTTTGTATTCTGTTGTAGCTTTGCAGTCTTGGCATGATTCTCTGACACTATTTCACCGGGTGACACGGGGCCGAGCTCAGAAAAGGGATTTTGACAAAGGAAAAAATTTCTATTTGAGGGAGGCCCAAAATGTCACCCTATGGTGATCTCAACCCTAGAATATTTTTGATTTTACAGGTTTGCCCCCCCTGCTGGCTCATGCCAAGCCTGGGGATGGTGCTAGTCTGGAATGAGTTCAGATGGCGCTGGAGTCGCGCATGGCGGGCTGGGGGAGCGTGGGGCGCTGGTACGGCCCCTCACTCTTCTCGGGATATTGACATAGGGATGTCTATAGAGTGTGGCTCTGTGGTTGTGATTCCTTCACTCACCCTTGGTTATACCAACGTCTTCATTAGAAGACGCTCGATCTGGGGGTAGTAACTCCAGCATTCCTGAAAGCTTTTTTCTCTGGTATATTTAGCAATATTTATACCTAGAAATTTGAGTTAGTAATGGAATTTCACTGGGTGACACGGGGCCTCCCTCAGAAATAGATTTTTCCTTTGTCAAAATCCCTTTTTTAGTCTGGGAGCCGCAAGAGCCTCATGCAGTTACATCTGCCTTAGGCTAAATCCCTTATCAGAGAACTTATAGCACAGGGTTGGCACGTATTCATTCCGGTTAACGGAAGCTTGTCACTATTGTGATAGGATATCAGGTCTTGGGGGGTCTGCACTCTGACCCCCTATCCGCCGCATTGATGAATCAATTCATGGATAAACATCTCCACTGGTTACACCTTTCCATTTGCGCTTCCATGGCTAGTTCGAATGAATCGGGTCAAAACGCGACTACACATCTACTGCGCATGCGCATGTTGCCAACCCAATGTAGCAATAGCTGCGCCTCCCTAAAAGGTTATACTCCCTGCAAATGAAGGGGTGGGCATAACCCAATATACTTAATGCTAACTGGAAGGGTTTGAGGCTCTCACGGCTCCCAGACTAAAAATAGGGTTTTCATTTCCCTTCGGGTTCAAACCCTGTTTTTTAGTCAAAGGGAGCTGTGAGAGCCTTATGCAGGTGTACCAGAGAACATTTTAAAGAGTCTTTTTGTATATTTATAAAGCCGTCAAACATCATTTGACAGGGAGGATGGACTTTTAGCCACTATCCCTACCCAAAAAAGCTTTTTCGCTTCCCTTGGGTTCAAACCGAAATCTAAAATCCTTTCCTTTACGGCTGTAACAGCCCCACCCTTTAAGCTGTCTCCGAAGAGACTGTGTATTGGTGAAGAGCAAAAGAAATAGACTATAATAGGAAAAATAACCTACCGGTTTTTAAAACACTCACTCGCTTTAAAGGAAGAGTTCCTCTTGCCAGCCAATTCACCTTCCGGGCGTCCCTTATCTCTTGCCTACGACTTTGCTGAGGATATGCACGCAGTCTGGACACCTCGCATTTGTATAACATAGTGTTTGACAAACACTCCATGCCCAGACCACCCCGTGTACTTGGATACGTCCTCCATACTAAAGTTACCGAAAAAGGCAAGTGAGGCTGCGTACTTACGGAGGTCATGTGACTTTGGGTCTGATCCTGGGCATAAATCTACAATTAACTTACAAATGCTGGTTCTGAGGCATTCTAGGCAAAGTGGGGTGCTTTCGTTTGGTACCAAAAAGAGGGGCCCTTGCATGATATGGTTGGTGCGATCAAGGTACTTTTTCGCTGTGGCCACTGGACACAGCTTCGGATTAGACGGCAAAGAAGGGATAACTATGGGTTCTGTCTATGAAATGGATTCTCATTTTTAGCTAAAAAATCTCCGAACGAAAAGGTTACTTTATTCTTTCCGCAAGAACAAAACTGATCTCTTTTTAGCGCATGGATCTCCGCTGATCTGGCTCCCATTGCCAGGCCCACTAACAACAACGTTTTTTCTAACAAAAAATTCATTCATATTATTGTCTGAACGTCTGTTCAGAGCAGCTAGGACTATATCTATATCCCATGATAATTCACATGGTTGTTCACTCGGCCTGCGGAGAGCCATTGATTTCATCATCATTTCAAACACTTCTGAATGCACCTCTACTCCGAAACCGTACCTTAAAGGAACCACAAGGGCCGCCTTGTGATTTTTAATAGTGGAGGGAGCCAACTTTTTTACGTCAAATACAAACACAAAGAACTCCCCCACGAAGTTATTATCGATGGTAGTTGGTTTACGGTCCCTAACAAAGGAGACAAATTTGTTCCACACTGACTGATACTGTTTGGCGGATTTCCCCTTAATATTAGTGATTAAGAATTCCCTGACTTCAGGTGACCATTCCATGAAGCACAGGGATCTGAGAAAGTCCACACATGAAGGCTTTTCGTCAGAAAGGAGGAGGCGTAGACAGTTATCCCTTGAACCTGCAGGGAAAGAATAGGAAGATGTAGTGGCTTGTGATGAAAAGTCAGCTTCTGTAGGGTTGGAAACCAAGGGCTGTTTGGCCACATTGGAGCAATCACTACTCCCTCCCTTGAACTCCTTGAAGAGTTGTACTACTTTCATTAATAAATTCGTTTGGGGAAACAGATAAATGTTCCCCAGCAGGTTCCAGTCCAGTTTAAAAAAGCACGTCTCTGGCCACTGCTCGAAGGTCGTGATAGGGGGTGACAAAATTTGGTAATTTGTGATTGTCGCGTGTTGCGAACAGATCTACCTGATGACATGGGTGATCTTGGAGGATCCTGCTGAATGACCCGCTGTCCAATTCCCACTCCCCCCGGGCTTTGAATCTGGAGAGGGAGTCTGCTAGGACATTCTGAGCTCCCACAAGGTGGGATGTTGACAGAGACCATTTCTTCACCTGAGCTAATCTCATGATCCCCAGCACTATGTGATTCAATGGCTTTGACCTTGATCCCCCACACTTCGAGCATTGTACCAACGGCTTGTTGTCTATGAGCAACTGAATGTGAGATCCCCTCATGGGTTTCAGTCCCTTGAGTGACAGGAGCACTGCCATCATTTCTTTGATATTGATATGGCAAGATTTGAGGGCCCCCAACCACTTTCCGGACACTTTGTTCTGATCTGAGTATCGCCCCATCCGTCCTTTGCCGAAGCATCCGTATGAATGTTCACTGAGACTGGTTTCGGGACTAGCCGGACTGAAGATTTCAGGGCCTGATTCGATGCTCACAGTTTGAGCATTGTCTTGCACCTCCTTTTCATCGGGACCTTGTGGTCTCTGAATTATTTGTTTGCCTTTATAATGAGAATCCGGATCAAATCCTTCAAAGTCGTTTTCAAGACTGGATCTACTATTGATGCGAATAGTAGTTTGCCCTGCAGCACTTCTAGGTTCCTTCTGGAAAAACTCTTGGCTTTTCTGAACCTCTTTACCTGATCTACTACTGACCTCCTGCAGGTCTCTGGTAGGGCTAGCTTTCTGCTTTCTACACACCATTGTAGGCCTAGCCATCTGAACTTCTTTTCTGGCTTCAGCCGTGACTTTTCCCAGTTGATTAGGAACCCGAAGTCCTGCAAGGTCTGAACCATCTGGGGGCTACATTGAGGCCGAATGGCATCACTTTGAATCTGTACGACTGGCGACCCAGACAGAATCCTAGATACTGGCAAAAATGAGGTTGGATTGGAATGTGCCAATATGCGTCTTTCAAGTCGATAGAAGAGGTGTAGCTGTCCTTTGGCAAGGTATGTCTTATCTGATCTATCGTCAGCATTTTGAATTTGGGACAGTTTATTGCTTTGTTGAGGACAAAGAGGTCCAGAATGACTCTCCTTTCCTGAGAGTCCCTCTTTGGAACATTGAAAAGCCTCCCCTGGAACCTGATAAAGTGGCATATCTCACTATTGTGTCCTTTATTAGCATTTTGTTCACAAATAGGATCGACTCTTTTGTGCTGCGCTGATGAAAGTATTTGTTGCGGAAGGGGCCCTTCCAATCCCAGCGCAGACCTTTCGATACCACTTGATAGGCCCAAGGGGACACTTTCCAGGCTTCCTGGAACATCTTCAGTCTGCCCCCAACCTGAAATGTCTCACTGGTTGAATTGACCTCTACCACCACCTCGTCTTCCCCTGTTACCTTTCTTCCCTCAAAAGGATCCACCTCTTCCACGACCGCCTCGAGCCTCCTGGAACTGCCTAAATTGGGATTGTTGAGATGGCAGTGCACTGCTGCTCTTCAAGGATGGCTGAGAGTGCGGCATAGGGAACTGTTTATGGAAAGAGGAACCTTGTAACATATTGCTAGTTTTCTAAGTTAAAGATGAAAATATGAGACACTGAGTGAGCCGCCCACCTCCTGGTACCAGTGAATCAGAGGCTGCCAAACAAACATCTCGTAGGCATAAGGCTCACCCAAGAATCTACCTTAAGTGGATCAGCTATAGTATACCTTTGTATATCCATTTTACATTTAAAAATAAAAATAATAATTCAAGTAAAAAGATAATCCTCTCATTATTTCTAGTGTGTTATCTTACTAGATTAGCAGATTCTATAGATTTTTATGTTGACACAGTATTTTTGCAGATGAGTGCAAGCTTAGTAATACGGTGCCTATGCTCTCCAAAGTTGCAGAAAAACTTATTTTTAAGTCACTATGTCAAGATGTGGAATCTAAAGGATACCTGATAATATGCATATGCTCTTTTAGATTTGACATGCCATTTGCAAGAGAACCTTGGTAAGAGTTTAGGGTAATTCAAATAGTTTTTAGTACTGCTTTTCATTTAGTAAATCAAAAGGTACTTATAAATAACCTTCAGAATTTGGAGTGGGTGGATATATTTAAGGATTACTTCAAGACTTCCTTATAGGTGGGCAGCACCAAGTTGCTGCTGTTGGGATCTTTAGCCAACCAAGACCTATTGTGTCTGGAGCTCCACATGGTAGTGTTCTTAGTCTCAACTGTTATTTTTTGTGCACAGAAGATATGGATGTTGGTCTGGAAAACAAGATTGTTTTGTATACCAATGATACTTCAGACCCTTACCTAACTCAGCTTACGGTGCCTTGGATTAAACCTCTTTTGAGGTGTTTGGATGTGTTCATATCTTTAACCCTCTAACGCCGAGCCTCTATTTACAAAAACGTCTCCCGTATGCCGGTGGCGTTCGCGAGTTAGCGCCAAAGCGGAAAAAAAGTTTTTTTCAAAAAATCACAGCACGCTTAGTTTTTAAGATTAAGAGTTAATTTTTGGCTCCATTTTTTGTCATTGCCTGAAGTTTAGTATGCAACCATCAGAAATGAAAAAAATATCATTATCATATATAAATATTGAAATATATGACAGCGCAAAAAAAAATTTTCATATATAATTTTATACAAATCACGCTGTGAGCAAAACGGTTAAAGCTAACGGGTTTTTTTTTTCTTTGTATTGTACACTAAATTGCAATGATTTTGGTATATAACAAATTGTAAAACGATCAAAGCAACACAGAGAAAATATTATCACAAAATGATGCATGAATTCGTAACGCGTGGACGTAAAAAATGTTTTTTCAAAAATTCACCATAAATCGAAATATTGTGCTAGAGACTTCCCGTTTGTTGAAAAATGAAGCTAATTGATTGAATATTACTAGACTGTAAGTGTTTTAGCTTACAATTGCAGTTTTCGACCATTTCGGTCGAGTTAAAGTTGACTGAAAGTCGAATTTTTTCTATTTATCGTGATTTATATGAAAATATTTCAAAACTGATAAAAGCTACAACCATGAGTTATTTTCTGTTGTATTCTACATGAAATTGCACACATTTTCATATATAAAAGTTTATGTAACGACTAATATAAAACAGTGCAAACATTACGACAATGTGGCGAAAGAATTTCTGAGATGTTCCGCAGAGAGTTACAGCGCGGACGTAAGGAAAAAATGTTTTTCAAAAATTCACCATAAATCGAAATATTGTGCTAGAGACTTCCAATTTATTGCAAAATGAAGGTAAATGATTGAATATTACTAGAATGTAAGAGTTTTAGCTTACAATTGCGTTTTTCGACCATTTCGGTCGAGTTAGAGTTGACCGAAGGTTGAAATTTTGGCAGTTATCGTGATTTATGTGAAAATATTTCAAAACTGATAAAAGCTACAACCATGAGTTATTTTCTGTTGTATTCTACATGAAATTGTGGACATTTTCATATATAAAAGTTTATGTAATGACTAATGTAAAACGATGCAAACATTATGACAACGGACGAAAGAATTTCTGAGATGTTCGGCCGAGTTACCGGGTGCAGACGTAAGGAAAAAGTTTTTTTTTTCAGAAATTCACCATAAATCGAAATATTGTGTTAGAGACTTCCAGTTTGTTGCAAAATGAAGGTACATGATTGAGTATTACTAGAATGTAAGAGTTTTAGCTTATAATTGCGTTTTTTTACCATTTCGGTCGAGTTAAAGTTGACCGAAGGTTGAAGTTTTGGCAGTTATCGTGATTTATTTGAAAATATTTCCAAACTGATAAAAGCTACAACCATGAATTATTTTCAGTTGTATTCTACATGAAATTGCGCACATTTCCATATATAAAACTTTACGTAACGACTTATATAAAACGGTGCAAACATTACGACAACGTGACGAAAGAATTTCTGGCGCACACGTAATGAAAAAGTTTTTTTCAAAAATTCACCATAAATCGAAATATTGTGCTAGAGACTTCCAATTTGTTGCAAAATGAAGGTAAATGATTGAATATTACTAGAATGTAAGAGCTTTAGCTTACAATTGCGTTTTTTTACCATTTCGGTCGAGTCAAAGTTGACAGAAGGTTGAAATTTTGGCAGTTATCGTGATTTATATGAAAATATTTCCAAACTGATAAAAGCTACAACCATGGGTTGTATTTTGCTGTATTTTACATGAACTTGCGCACATTTTCATATATAAAACTTTATGTAACGGCTAATATAAAACAGTGCAAAAATTACGACAAAATGACAAAAGAATTTCTGAAATTTTCGGCCGAGTTACCGCGCGGACGTAAGGAAAAAGTTTTCTTCAAAAATTCACCTTAAATTGAAATATTGTGCTAGAGACTTCCAATTTGTTGCAAAATGAAGGTAAATGATTGAATATTACTAGAATGTAAGAGTTTTAGCTTACAATTGCTTTTTTCGACCATTTCGGTCGAGTCAATGTTGACCGAAGGTTGAAATTTTTTGGAGTCGACGTACGGTACGTCCACTCGGCACCCAACAGACAATTTTAGTCGACATATACGTCCAGTCGGTGTTTAAGGGTTAATAGCCTCTCTGACCACAGCAACTGCAGGTGGTTATATTACCTTCAATCCAGCAAATATTCCATACTGTAAAATATGATGATGATTAATTAATTTAGGACATTGTCTCCTCTAATTCTGAATATGATATTATCCCAGGACTCATCTCCGCTTCAAGCATCTTAACTGTTTTGGAGGTCATGAAGTTTGATTCTATATACTATTTCTTGGCTCAACAACTCATGTGACAACTCAGTAATTGCTGACTATACAAAATTTTCAACAGCCCTCTGACTGTGGCAGGCCAAAACTTGGGTAAAGTGCAAGCTGGTTTCTTTCTTTTTGTCTGACCATACTCCATTTACCCATACCCGTAGATCTAGCATTCATAATATGAGAGTCTTACATAGTCCATGGGGACTTTGTGAATTGGTCGTTTTAACCCAAATTGTTTTTTATGGCCCTACTACAATGTTTCAGTTCGACTCTCAACCTCTTATTAGTACAAAGATCAAAATTCCTGACATCATTTACCCAAAGGGTCACCTACCTCAGTACTCCTGTTTAAATGATCTTCATTAAAACAGGAAATATTCCCACCTAAGTACTGCAGCTGCTCAGACAAATGTAAACTGATGGAGTTGGCTTGAACTTGAGTAGTAAGTCTGGACAACACAAGGAATGATTTAACTACCACTTTTAGCACTAGAGGTGCTGCCCAGAGAGAAACCTGGCCAAGTGAGGATTCATCTTCCTTATGTGTGCCAGGGGTGCTGTTGACTGCAGATTAGGGAAATGTAAACTAATAGGTTTGTAACAAAAAATAGATTTTAATTTTAAAATCTCATTTTTCATATAAATCCATTTGTTAATTGTCACGTTAAGTGATGGTTTTGCGGGAACTGCTGGTTCCCGCTCGTTCCCTTTTGTGGATTGCTGCCTCCTTACCTTCAAGTTTTTTTTTGTTTTGATGTTCTCGTCAGTGAGCTGCCGTTTTTCTTTCGCCAGTCGGGTCTGGTTGGGCAGCGAAGGTAGCGGCAGTGGCAGCAGCAGCAGGCAGTTTTGGAGTCGACGTTGGTCGAGTTTTTTTGAGCAGCAAATTGGAGCACGCCTACGAAGTGGAGCACGTCGTAGAGGTGGAGTGTGACCATGAGTAGTCGTGTGACCACGAGCTGCTCATCTTTGATGACAGCGTGAGGCTGTCCTGACGTCTCCATCGGGTTTTCTATAGAAATTCATTTTTGTCATAATGTGGTTCGGATTCCACAATAAGCTTGTCCCGTTGTAGGTAACCAGGTTCTGAGGGCTGTCTTGGTGCCCCGATGGAGCTCAGTGGTATGTTTAAGATATTTTTTTTCTGCCTGCTGTTGTTTTTTTTTCTGCCTGCTGTTTTTATTTTTGCCTTTTTTTTGTTTAATGCTACTTTTTGTTTATTTAACTTGGTTTTGTTTAGTGCTGCCTTTTGGCTTATTTTTTTGTATTTATGGTTTTTATCTTTTTACCAGACCTGACTCACTTGTAAATATTGTAAATAAATTAATTTTAAGCTCATTTTATTGTTTTTGTTGTTTTCCCCTCCTTTGTTTGTTGCATCTGCCGTCAGTCATGACAGCCCCGTCCTGAGTATATTAAAGAACCTGCATAACGACCCACTGGTCGTTACAATGGCAACCGTGACAGGATGCTCTGTTTTGGCTGGCGGGGTTGTTACGGCATTGGAGGATCATGAGTGTAAAAAAAAAAAAATAATTTTTTTTTTTTTTCTTTTAGGTGGGAGGTGTCACGTTAAGTGATGGTTTTGCGGGAACTGCTGGTTCCCGCTCGTTCCCTTTGTGGATTGCTGCCTCCTTACCTTCAAGTTTTTTTGTTTTGATGTTCTCGTCGGTGAGCTGCCGTTTTTCTTTCGCCAGTCGGGTCTGGTTGGGCAGCGAAGGTAGCGGCAGTGGCAGCAGCAGCAGGCAGTTTTGGAGTCGACGTTGGTCGAGTTTTTGAGCAGCAAATTGGAGCACGCCTACGAAGTGGAGCACGTCGTAGAGGTGGAGTGTGACCATGAGTAGTCGTGTGACCACGAGCTGCTCATCTTTGATGACAGCGTGAGGCTGTCCTGACGTCTCCATCGGGGTTTTCTATAGAAATTATTTCTTTGTGGTTTTCCACAATAAGCTGTAGGTCCCGTTGTTTAGGTCTGGTTTGTGGGGTCTAATTTTGTCCCTGTTGTGTTAAACAGCTGAGGGCTGTCTTGGTGCCCCGATGGAGGACGTATGTTTGGTTTTTTTTTTCTGCCTGCTGTTGTTTATTTTTGCCTTTTTTTTTTTTTAGCTACTTTTTTTTGTTTAACTTGATTTTGTTTAGTGCTGCCTTTTGGCTTTTTTTTTGTATTTATGGTTTTTATCTTTTTACCAGACCTGACTCACTTGTAAATATTGTAAATAAATTAATTTTAAGCTCATTTTATTGTTTTTGTTGTTTTCCCCTCCTTTGTTTGTTGCATCTGCCGTCAGTCATGACAGCCCCGTCCTGAGTATATTAAAGAACCTGCATAACGACCCACTCGGGTCGTTACAATGGCAACCGTGACAGGATGGCTCTGTTTTGGCTGGCGGGGTTGTTACGGCATTGGAGGGGATCATGAGTGTAAAAAAAAAAAAATAATTTTTTTTTTTTTCTTTTAGGTGGGGAGGTGTCACGTTAAGTGATGGTTTTGCGGGAACTGCTGGTTCCCCGCTCGTTCCCTTTTGTGGATTGCTGCCTCCTTACCTTCAAGTTTTTTTGTTTTGATGTTCTCGTCGGTGAGCTGCCGTTTTTCTTTCGCCAGTCGGGTCTGGTTGGGCAGCGAAGGTAGCGGCAGTGGCAGCAGCAGCAGGCAGTTTTGGAGTCGACGTTGGTCGAGTTTTTGAGCAGCAAATTGGAGCACGCCTACGAAGTGGAGCACGTCGTAGAGGTGGAGTGTGACCATGAGTAGTCGTGTGACCACGAGCTGCTCATCTTTGATGACAGCGTGAGGCTGTCCTGACGTCTCCATCGGGGTATTTCTCGTTGGATTCCACAATAAGCTGTAGGTCCCGTTGTAGGTTAGGTTCCCACGTTAAGCTAATCTTGGCCAGCCCTAGGAGAGCTGTTAAACAGCTCAGTGGTCTGTTAAACTAAGATATACTTAACTTTTGTACAGCTGAGGGCTGTCTTGGTGCCCCGATGGAGGACGTATGTTTGTTTTTTTTCTGCCTGCTGTTGTTTATTTTTGCCTTTTTTTGTTTAATGCTACTTTTTGTTTATTTAACTTGGTTTTGTTTAGTGCTGCCTTTTGGCTTTTTTTTTGTATTTATGGTTTTATCTTTTACCAGACCTGACTCACTTGTAAATATTGTAAATAAATTAATTTTAAGCTCATTTTATTGTTTTTTGTTGTTTTCCCCTCCTTTGTTTGTTGCATCTGCCGTCAGTCATGACAGCCCCGTCCTGAGTATATTAAAGAACCTGCATAACGACCCACTCGGGTCGTTACAGTACTACAGATTTGCATTCTCATAAATGTTAAATCTTTAGACCTCTAAGACTGGCTTGGTCATTACTATTATTGTATATATCTTATGTACATTAAAAAAATAATCTTAAAACCTGTGCTACTTCAATAGGTTTTTGTTCTGGTAAAAACTCAAATCACTAAAAAGCAGTAAGATGTGGATTGTACAAGCAAAATCATTTTAAAAAATGATAAATAATTTGTTAAAGTTGATGATTTAATGAAAAACATACCTGTGTAAGATCATTACCAAGTACAAGATGAAAGACAGTGAGATTATAAAAAAATATGCTTCAGCAACATTATAGTACTGGCCAGACGCTAGTGAGAAGGTGCCATTCAGATATGACCCATAGTAGAGCTCTGTGTCCTTAAACCAACCCTGAAATAAAAAAAATAATTCTCAGAATATTAGAATTGGATCAGACTATTTTCACTAAGAATGAATGTACTCATCAATATTTGGGGATGTAATCAAATTACAAAACTTCTTCTTGGCAGCATAAGTACGAGTACACATAAAAATAAGAAATTTTACTTGTAAAACTTTGGCTGCATCCCATGAAAAGGGATTTTGACAAAGGAAAATCTATTTCTGAGGGAGGCCCTGTGTCACCCGGTGAAATTCCATTCTTACTTCAATTTCTAGGTATAAATATTGCTAAATATACCAGAGAAAAAAGCTTAGAGGAATGCTGGAGTTACTACCCCCAGATCGAGCATCTTCGATGAAGATGTCGGTATAACCAAGGGTGAGTGAAGGAATCACAACCACAGAGCCACACTCGATAGACATCCCCATGTCAATATCCCCGAGAAGAGTGAGGGGCCGCACCAGCGCCCAGCTCCCCAGCCCGCCACGCGGCGACTCCAGCGCCATCTGAACTCATTCCAGACTAGCACCATCCCCAGGCTTGGCATGAGCCAGCAGGGGGGGCGAACCTGTACCTCAAAATATTCTAGGGGTCACCGGGTGACACGGGGCCTCCCTCAGAAATAGATTTTTCCTTTGTCAAAATCCCTTTTCTGAGTTCGGCCCGTGTCACCCGGTGAAATAGTATCAGAGAATCATGCCAAGACTGCAAAGCTACAACAAAATACAAAAGGTAATTGGAAAGAGACACATGCTATGGAAAAATAGATTTAATAAAAATATCTCAACAATGAAAATTGGGCTTAACTATAAGTAAATACTGGTGGCATATTACACCTCACATCAAAGATTACAATGAAATAACAAACTTAACCTAGGAACAAGGTAGAAATACAAACATGTAGTACAATAGGGGAAAATAAAAGGCCCCTACAAATCAATAGAATAACCAGTAATTACAAACTTAAACCTAAAAGCAATGAGATACAATTGAAAGACAAAAATATATGAGGTACATGAAGCAAAATAAAAACCGCTTCAGTACCTCTGACTAAATCTAAATCCACAACATATCAAATTCCAAAACACAAGACAAGCAATAATCAGATAAACCAATATCGAGTATGAGGAGCAAGGCAGTGAGGCATGAACGATCCAGAAAGGCAGGCAGTGAAATAAATGAGGCAGGTGGGGGGGGGGAAAGGAAAGGGATAAGGATAATTAAGGTGGGGAGATGACACTTCCCACAGCCACTGTAGAAAATTTTAGAGCTTCAAGTGATTTTTAAATAGTGGCGTTTAAACACTAGAGGTGATTTCCATCCTGTATATTTGGTAAGTTCAGCAAAATCCATATTATAAAAATAATTAGTGGAGGTAGCTACTGCTCGGATATCATGAACCTTTGGAACTGAATCCGGGTTAGCTTGTTTAATAAAATACAGAATTTGTTGTCTTATAGCATTCAAAGAGAGAGTACCACCTTTTTCCCTGATGAAAAGAGGACCCGACTTAAACTGTGGAGTTCTTTGTAGGTAAGACTTTAAGGTAAATACTGGACATAATGACTGGACCACCTGTCCTGAGGGTCTTCATTCTTAGCTAAGAACGTATGATCAGGGGAAAGGAGGACTTCTCCGGATAGAAGGAAATTAACATGATCATCACCTCTATTGAGGGCCGACAGCTCTGAAATTCTGGCACCTGAAGCCAAGCTAATCAGAAACAAGGTTTTCCTTAACAGATCCAAGTATGAGCATAGAGAATTATCAATGTCAGTGGCTAATTTCAAAACATCGTTGAGGAACCAGGTAACGGAAGCAGGGCGAGTTACTGGTCTCAAACGGGCACATGCTCTGGGGATGGAGGAGAAGTATGAATCTGTAAGGTCAATATTAAAACCGTACAAAAATACCTTCTTTAAGGCTGATTTAGCTGTAGTAATAGTGGCCGGGGCAAGGCCTTTTTCAAACAATGACCTAAAGAAAGTAACTGCTAAGTTGGTTGTCATAGTTTGAGCTCCAGATGCCTTTAAAAAGGACGCCAATTTTTTGACTGCCGAATCGTATTGTCTGAGAGTAGAATCTCTCTTGTCTGATTCTAAAAACAGAGTGTTGACGGGGTCAATGTTTGCTCCCTTCTTTGCAGCAAACTTTATAAAGTCCATAAAACCAGTGCATTCTGAATTCTTAAGGAAGCTGACACAGTCTTTGTTTGTACAACTTGGGTCAGTCTGGGTTTGGGTATCTGATGACACCGCAACTTGAGTTCCTGTAATAGAGGGAACCAGTTGCTCTTCGGCCAATAGGGAGCTACTAGAGCTAATTGGCCGTTGAATGACCTGAGTTTGTGTAGGACTTTTAACAACATGTTTATCGGAGGAAACAGATATATCCTCTCCCAACAATTCCAATCTATGGACATCGCATCTGTGGCGAAAGCCTGGGGTCCAGGTTGGGAGCCACGTAACAGGGAAGCTTGTGATTGCTTTCCGTGGCGAACAGATCCACTTGGAGGCCCGGAACCCGGCAGCGAATCCACTTGAAGGAGTCCCGTCCAGAGACCACTCCGTCTTCAACGGAGTAGTCCTGGACAGGAGTCCGCCACCACGCCCGCACCCCGCTAGGTGGGTGGCTGACAGATGCCAGCCGTGCTTGTTCGCCAAGGAGAAGATAGCTACCATCACCTGGTTTACGCGACCTGATTTGGAGCCGCCCTGTTGATGCAATGAACCACCACGGCGCTGTCCAGCACAAGCCTGATGTGAATCCGGCTGGCGGGCGAAGTTTCTTGAGTGTTAGAAACACTGCCATAGCTTCCAAGGTGTTTATATGAAACTGTTGGAACATTGTGGACCACGTTCCTTGAACTTTTTGTTTTGGTGAGTACCCTCCCCAACCGCTTAATGAAGCGTCCGTGTGGATTACCAACGCCGGAGGGGGAAATTGAAGTGGAACCGACTCCGACAGGCCACTGACTGTGGACCATGGCCGAGTCTTGTTTTCAAGATTCGCGGGATTGAAGAGATCCTGTCTCTGAGCCTGACATTGGCTCGTCTCCGCCATACTCTGTTTATATCTTTTAGTTTCGCTTTCAAAAGCAGGTCCGTCACTGAGGCGAACTGAAGGAGCCGAGAATCCTCTCTTGAGACCGGCGGGATGCTGTTTTGTCCTCAGAAATTTCCTGGTAGCAGCGGCAATCTCCTTCCGCTTGGGTGGCGGGAGGGACAACCTGTCTGAAGTCAGGTCCCATTGGAGGCCTAGCCACTGAAACCGGGATTCGGAGTCAGGCGGGACTTCTCCCTGTTCAGCTGAAAACCTAACGACTCCAGAAACTTGATCACTATGGTCGTAGCCTTCCGGCACTCCAGAACTGTCGGAGCCCAGATTATCCAATCGTCCAGGTAAGCCGCCAGGGAGATTCCCCGGGACCGTAGTTGCTGAACGACTGTTTCCGCCAGTTTCGTAAAAATTCTGGGGGCTACATTGAGTCCGAAAGGCATGACTCTGAAGGAGTAGGCTTGTTTCCCGAGTTTGAAACCCAGGAAGGGAGAGAAGTTCCGACCAACCGGGACGTGATAGTAAGCGTCTGAAAGATCGATAGAGGTGGTGACGGCTCCACACGGAAGTAGAGTCCGTACCTGAGCTACCGTAAGCATGCGAAACTTGTCGCATCTTATATAGCGATTTAGACGTGATAGATCTAGAATCACTCTTTGTTGGCCGGAATCTTTCTTTGGGACTGTGAACAACCTGCCTTGAAATTTGAGGTGCCTTACTTTCTTTATTGCTCTCTTGTTGAGAAGCTCTGTTACAAAGTCCTGTAGAGTTTTGGAGGGGGGTTGGTAAAACCTGGTCAAAGGAGGGGATCCTTGATCCAGCTCCAACCCAGACCTTTGGACACAATGCTGTGTGCCCAAGGGCTGAAGGTCCACTGGTCCTTGAACCAGTAGAGGCGACCACCTACCTGATTGGTCTCAGTGGGAGGAAGAGGGCTTGCTTCCTCTACCACGGCCTGATCTTCCTCGAGAGGCGGATCCAGACCTACCTCTGTATGGGGCGCGACCCCTGCCTCCCCTTGCACTTCTATTAAGGCCGTGAAAGACCCCACGGCCCTCATAGGAGGAGTTGTACGCCGGAGAAGAGACGTACGATGGTGCAGCAAGAGGTTGGGCTGGTTGAACCAGCACGTATTGGTGGGGTTGAGCCTTGGAGGTGGAGGGTTGGCCTACCGCCGAGACTGGGACAGCTTGAACCACTGTCTGGGGATGAGGCCTCCTTCTCCTGAAGCGTTTCCCGACTTAGCCTGGGAACCACCAGCTCGGGAGTTTTCCGTTTGAAGGCGGAAATACCCCATCTCGCTCGCAGACTCTGATTAGCCCTAGTAGCTCGCGCCAGGACCTTGAGACTTCATCCTCTGGGAAGAGGTTAGTCCCCAGATGGAGCTCTTCATGAGCTTATTAGGCTCATGGCGAATGGTGGCATCCGCGAAAATGAATTTGCGCACTCCAACTTAGCCACCATGAAGTCATACAGGTCTGACTGAAAACCTGCCAGCAGGGATTTAGCCAGAACCTGGAAGAGTTGTTCATCTGCATGCATGAGACGGCCACCGCCTCAGACAGACACAAGGAATTTAGAGACCGGCTCAGTCTCGTCCTTGCCTCGAACTCCGTCTTCAGGAGAGCTTCTGGGAGTTTGGGAAGCTGCTCACTGAATTGTGAGGACGCACAGAAGGCATCTAATTTACCCACCGTGAAAGTAGATGGGCGTCCCTCCAGAACTCCTCACCCCGGGAACACCGGGATGTGGAGTCCGTCTCCCTGAGCTTAGGCAAAGGTTTGCCTTCAAAGCAGGCCTGAGCAGTTGCCAAAGCAACTTTATTCATGCAGGGAGTGGGTAACTTGTCACCCAAGGAGAACATAGTATAGTTCCCCTTGAACAGAGTGAGTTTTGTATTATCTGCTGAATTTAAAAAATTTAAAAACACAAAAAAAACAATACAGACACAGAACATATAACCACATACAATACTCACTCTGATCCTCAGTTGCTGGGAGCACAGTCGCCAACACAGTAGACAAAATTACATAAACAAAACTGAAAACAGACTTTGCAAAAAAACGAGCAAAAAGGAAGAGACACATGCACTCAATGACATGAAAACACATGGAAACATACAATAATCTTTGCACAGAACTCAGCTCAAGACTCCCTGGAGACAGACAGCACCGTAAACAAACTCGAACTAAAGACCCTCATCCCTCTTCCAACAACCGAAGCACTTTAACGAAGATCTCACAAAACGTTGGGAAATGCTAAATACAAACAAATTTATTCATCCCTCTATAGCCACTCAGTGAGAGTGCGAAGCAGAGCCGATTGTGCCTGGTCCCTAGGGAAGATCACCGTCTCCTTTGGGACCTTATCAGAACGTACCCAGGCTTCCTCCGTCAGCCTAACGAAGCCTGGGTAGGGGGCAAGAGGTCAGGAGGGAAGAACTCCAGCTCCTCCAGACGTCTTGTGCCCAAACCCTCGATTGTCAGGGTATCCTCATGGCGAATGGCACGTAGAGCAAAACGCCATGGGTTTCCAACGTCAAAAGGAGGGAGGGAAGCAGTATCAGGGATCTGATAACTGGGTCCGGCACCGCCGGAGCGAGCCATATCAGCAATCAGATTCTCCTGACTTTGCAACCTGTCAGCAAGCTTGAAAGCTTGGAATCGACCTCCGACGAGAAACCTAGCTAAGAGCATCCCAGCAAACGCCTCAGGGTCAAAGGGAGGCTGGCGAGGAGGGCTGGGTCTGGCAGCCGCCCTCTTACTCGCTCCTTTGCCCGAGGTTCCAGCTTTACTCCCGGAGGCCAAAGGTGCGGAGACCTTTGCCTTCGACGGGGAAAGGGGATGCCTTCCGGGAAGACGAGGACTTAAAGCCCTTCGCCTTCCACGAAGTCTTCAACTTGGGGACAGTAGATGGAGCACTGTCCCTCAAGATGGAAGACTTGGAAAAGCCCTGAAAGGAAGAGGTTGATGAAGAAGGGGAATCAAAAAGGGCGCCCGCCCCCACTACCTCACTTACCTCACCACCTACCTGATCCTGCTCAGTATTCATGGGCTCTAAGTCCAGGTCCAGAGCGGCGACGTCTTCTGAAACCTCCGCGTAGAGGGTCTCTTCTACAAGTGGCTGGGTCACGACCCGGATCTGCTCAATGATGGGGGCGGCCACTTCAGTTGGTACGGCCGCAGCGATCCGGGCTCCGGGGTAGAGAAGGTCTCTCCACTTCTCGTCGAGGACGTATGGCTTCCCCGACGGAACGTTCCTCCCAAACCCAGCCACCCAAGCGCGGAGGGACTCAAGAGCCTCTTTTTTCGAGGACTCGTCAGCCTGAAAAAAGGGGGGTGAGTCAAAGGGAGGCTAAGAAATACCTAAATAAATTACAAAATATCGCAAAACATTGCAATATGGAAGGCAGAATTAACATACGGGTGGAAAGCAAATAGCTTACCGACTCGTCCTGGGTGCACCCGCAAAGAGCAAAGCACACCTCGCAGCCCTCCGGGTGCCACACGATCAGATCATCCAGTCGGACCGCACAACCAGCGTGGGTCCAACACACCACATGGCCATAGGGTTGCTGAAGAGTGGCGGAACACCCGGGCTCCTCACAGCGAACAGTCTGTAAGTGAAAACAGTAAATGAGCTTACCTTTCTAAGAAACTTAATCTAAGTAGGCAAGGGTATTTCAGTAAACCGCCGGAGTACTCCGGCGGAATGAAAAAACCTCGTCAGAGATGGGCCTACTAAAAAGTAACTTAATTTTAAGGTAAGCTGGGTATAAACCCCGCCGACTGCCGGAGTAAACCGGCGGAACGAGGGGGCCGAATCGACGGGACCTTCACCGCGAGGAATGCCGGGAACAGAATGGCAAAACCAGGGGTGAAATCACCGGACTCTATGACTATCATAAAAAAATAATAAATAATAATAATAAATAAATTTCCTCTCAACGGCGGGGTGAACCGCCGGGAAATTCAAACTAATAAAAATCTATCGGCGGGGTAAACCACCAGGTCATAAATAAACACACACTAGTCCCCAGGCGGGATGAGCCGCCGGGGAAACAAAACGCAATAAGATGGTAACATAATTGGTTAACAGACAATACAAAACTACGTTCCCCGGAGTCCGGAACCACCCACACCGGAGATCTCAGGACCTTATCGAAGAGAACCAAAGAAGGGTGAGGCTGCCAAACACCACGATCCACCGGGGCAGATGTAAGCGCCAGTCAACCCAACTAAAGTATCTCGAACGCCGGAGCGAACAAAGAACAAGGTCGAGAAGAAAACCCTGAGATGTTCGAGAACCTGCTCGATCGAAGGAGAGCGGGTGAACGAAACATTGAGCCCAGCTACGAGTCACCTGGAACCAGCTCTGGGAGGGAGCGAATCCCTCAACCAGAAAGATTCACTACATGGGGTGAGAGTCGGACACCGACATCACCCACAAGAGAAGATGACGAGAAGCTGGACCCAAAACAGGGTAGGGGATGGGGGGGGGGGTGGAAGTGGACAGGGAAGGTAGTAGGCCAGAGCAGAGGCGAACAGGAGACTGGGGAGAAACTCACCCGCTCAACTGCATGGTACCTAAAATCATGGCCTACACCTAGGGGGAAGAATGACCAAGACCTCTGTATTCTCACCTAAAAACATAGACGTAGCCTATGAAAAAAGGGAGGGGGAAGAGAAGGGAAAGGAGAGAAAAGGGAACAACAGGGAGAGAATTTCTGAGTCGAAGACCCACCAGAGCCGAACGTAAGGGAGGAATAACGCTCATGGAGGAGAAAAACCCATAGCAGAGCTCAACCCCTTCGTAAAGAAGAGGGAGGAGAATGGGGACTCACTCCACACCCAAACAACGGACAGGAAGGCACGACAACAGAAATCCCTCAACCTGCTAACCCAAACCTCTCACTTAACCTAACTCAAGGGAAGGGAGGAGGAGGTCAAGAATAATAAAAGCCTAACGTACACTAGGCTGTGACAAAATAACCAAATAAATCACCAAGTGTGTGTGAAATAAACAAAATAAAAATATAAAAACATAATATACTTGTGTTTGGTGCGTAGCCTAACCGAAGGAAGCGACAGGATGAGCCTGACGTCCCCACGGAATAGGACAACACAGAGATAGCATGATGTCGAGCATCAGTCAAAAAATAATGAATATAAATATAATCATTAACTAAAATGTCCAAGAGGAAACATCCCGGTGAGAAAACTAAGCGGGAACAAACGGGAACCAGATGCGGGAACCTTAAGGAACGGATCAAAACATTATCGTTAAAATGAAACCGAACAACCCACTTAGAAAACCACCAGGATGAGACCTATGGGGAAGCAAAAGGCATGAGCCGACCAGGAAAAACCCAAACAGAACAAGCCGAGTGGGTAAACCTCGCGGACAACATGGCTGGCTGGGGGACGCCGTAGCGTCATAACAAAGCCACGAATAATAATAATTACGGGCTAAGACAGCCAACAAACTATAAGACAACCCCAAAAGAAGATGGTACTTAACTTGGACATGGTGAAGCTGCTCGACGCCATGGCAAAAATACAAAATAAGCCGAAAAAACACAGGCTAACCAAACACCGTAGCGCAAAAATCAAGTGCTAGAAATGGAATGAGTTCAGATGGCGCTGGAGTCGCCGCGTGGCGGGCTGGGGAGCGTGGGCGCTGGTACGGCCCCTCACTCTTCTCGGGGATATTGACATGGGGATGTCTATCGAGTGTGGCTCTGTGGTTGTGATTCCTTCACTCACCCTTGGTTATACCGACATCTTCATCGAAGGTGCTCGATCTGGGGGTAGTAACTCCAGCATTCCTCTAAGCTTTTTTCTCTGGTATATTTAGCAATATTTATACCTAGAAATTCAAGTAAGAATGGAATTTCACCGGGTGACACGGGGCCGAGCTCAGAAAAGGGTCAAGTTTTTTGTTCTTGCTACTAACAGAACAAGATGAAAAACAGTTTTCAACCTTAGAATCAAGGCCACTGCATGAATTAGATTCACAAGCAAACGACGAATAATCTTTGTTAAGAGAGGATAAAATATCAGTGGTTTACCCCACCCCATCATTTTATATAAACTGTGGTCAGTAGCTGCAAGAAACACAAATGGAAGAACCTTCACTTAGTGGTAGTTGAGTCATTTCCCGTACATCCATCAAGCATTCAACAAAATTGCTCCTGAAAATGTATAATTTTATGCTTGTTCATTCCCATACTACCCCCATGGAGAACTTTGTAAGTACTGTACATCTCTCTACTAAGAATTATTGCTGTGAATAGTTACCAGCAACTTTTCTTAGGATGGGTATTTGACAGTAATCTGGTGAATTATGTCTCACTTGTATTCTATCTGAATTTATACCCTTTTAGTGTTGGGTTTAATGTCTAATTATGAAGTTATATTTAATACACACTTATTGAGTTCTGATAATGTCTGCATTTTACCCGAAATTCACCAAGCTTCTTGCACTTTCCTTATAGTTTTTTGTGTCTAAATTGAATATTTTTATTTCCTCTGTGTCTTCAGATGGCATGAATATTGGGTTATTACTTTATTTTGTAAGTTGTTAGTGTGTGGCATTTCCATACATTCGATGTGCATTGTTTTTATCATTACATACAGTAAACTCCCTTACATCTGTGTTCTTCTTCTTTCCCACTGTTATCCCTACGTTAAGGAGCCGGTTGCTTGTTGCGCCTTCTCCACTGCCGTCTATCAAAGGCATAATCCTACACCAAACCTCTTCTCTCCATATCTTCCTTCACTTTATCTCGCCATCTAATTCTCTGTCCCCCTCTCAATCTTCTTCCTTTAACAGGTTCTTCCCAAGCCCTCTTCACTCCCTCCTCGTCATCCATGCCCATACCATCTCAATCGTCACTCTCTTATCACCTTTATTATCTTTATTAACCCTCCTCTTCTTCTTATTTCACCATTTTCCAATCTCTCAAGCAGTGATATTCCCATAATCCATCTCAGCATTCTCATCTCTGTTCTCTCAAGCTTTACTTCCTCTCTTCTTCTTAGAGCCCATGTTTCTGATCCATACTTAACACTGGTCTTATCACTGTGCTATAAATCTTGACTTTTAGCTTGATTGGCATTTTCTTATCACATACAACTCCAGCAACATCTCTCCACTTCCCCACACCGCTTTTATCCTACTGTCCACTTCAGCCTCACATCCTCCCTCTTGGCTTAAAGTAGATCCTAAGTATTTAAAATTTTCCACCTGTTTTATAATTGAGCCTCTTCTTTCTTGTATTACTATTCTGTCTCTATCTTCCCTACTGCCCACTAAAACCTTTGTTTTGTCCACATCCACCTTTAAGCCACCCCTCTCTAAAGACTCCTGCCACTCTCCAACCCTTCTCTGTAGGTCCTCCTCCTCTTCAGCAGTAATCACCAGATCATCAGCGTACAACTACTCCCACAGTACTTCATTCCTGATCTCTTCACTCAACACATCCAAGACCAGCACAAACAAAAATGGGCTTAATGCTGACCCCTGGTGTAATCCAACACTAACTTCAAAGTTTTCTGTTTCCCCAACTGCTGTTATTACTTTTGTGCTTGTTCTATGATATATCAGCTTGACCAGCCTAACCAACTTTTCTGGAATTTTCCTCTTCCTCAAACACCAAAACATCACTTCTCTTGGGATTCTATCATATGCTTTCTCCAGGTCTATAAATGCACAATAAAGCTCCTGGTTTCCCTCTAGCCTCTTTTCCTGTAACTGTCTTATTATGAAGATAGCATCCACCATCCCTCTTCCTCTCATGAATCCATACTGCTGTTTCCCGATCTTTACAATTTCTCTTAATCTCTCATCCAGTATCCTCTCTAAAACTTTCAAACCATGCTCTGTTAGTTTAATTCCTCTGTAGTTACTACAATCCATGACATCTCCCTTCTGCTTGTATATATATACCATTAGGCTCTCCTCCCAGTCCCTCGGCATTTCTTCCTCTTCCCATATAGCTTTCAATAAATCCAGCATCCATTTCTCCCCCTCTATACCCAGTAATCTGATCATTTCAATTTGGAACTCTAATGGACCTGGTGCTTTACCATTCTTCATTTTACTTAATGCTCTCTTCTTCACTTCTCCATCCTGTATCTCCATCACTGGTCCATCCACCCTCTGTGCTTCCCCCATCTCCTCTCCTCTCTCTCATTTTCAGTATTTAAAAGTTGTTCAAAATACTCTCTCCATCTCATCTTAGTGTCTTCATCCCTATACAGTATCCTTCCTTCTCTATCCTTGATGACACCCAATTTACCCAAATCCTGTCTCTGCCTTTTCTTCAAGTTTGAAATCTTAAAGATATCCTTTTCTCCTTCTCTTGTTCCTAGTCTTTCATTCAACTGCTCTGCCGCCCTTCCAATAGCCGTACCTACCCTCCTTCTTGCATCTCCTTCCTCTTCTCTGTACCGTTCCTCTGCGCCCTGTGCATGCCTTACTTTCCAGTCCTTAAATGCTTCTGATTTTCTTTTAATTGATTCTTGCACCTCTCCATTCCACCATTACTTTTCTCCTCTCGACACTCCATATCTGCTGGTTCTTCCCACCAGTTCCTCTGCTTCCCCCACACATATTTCCCTCATGTCTGCCCACATATTTTCAGCTCTGTTACCCTGTCCAACTTCTTTCTTCCCCCTTTCCTGCCATCTCTCTCTCACAGGGCCCTAAATTGCTCCCCCTTTTCTCCTTTAAGTTCCCAAATCTTAATTCTAGATCTCCTCTTTCTCTTTTTGGGTTTCCTCCCTCTCATTTTCAAATCCATCACCACCAACCTATGCTGTTTAGCACAAGCTTCTCCCAAGATCACTTTGCAGTTCATCACATTGCTTTTGTCGGCTCCTCTAACCAGGATGCAATCTATTTGGCTTTGCACTCCTCCACTTTCATACGTTACCAAGTACTTATCCATCTTCTGAAACCGTGTGTTCATACACGCCAATTCAAAACTCTGAGCCATCTCCAATATATAATCCCCATCTTCATTTATAATTCCAAACCCATGGCCTCTGTGCACCTCCTCATACCCATCTCTTCTCTTTCCCACCCTGCCATTCATATCAGCTCCTATTATTAGTTTCTCCTCCTCCCTCACTGTTCTAATGACAGCCTCAAACTCTTGTCTAAATAATTCTTTCTCTTGCTCTTGGCAACCCATCTGAGGGGCGTATGCTGATGTTATATTTACTACTTTGTCCTGTATTATTATTGGATTCTTTAAAAGCCTAACATTTATTCTCTTTACTTCTACCACTTTTTCCTTCCAGTTGTTACTTACTATAATCCCAACTCCATTCCTTCTCTCTCATAACCCACTGTAATAAGGCTTACACCCATTTCCTATCTCTCTAGTTCCACTCCCTTTCCACCTAGTCTCCTGCACACACAAGAAATCGATCCTCCTCCTCTCCATAACATCTACTACCTCCCTCAGTCTTCCTGTTATACCAACGTTCCATGTACCTGCTCTAATCTTCCACTCTTTCACTAACTTCTTAGGCCACAGTCTTGAACACTGCGGTACCCCCTGCCCATTTATCACACCAGTAGGGGGATTCTGACATGTGTCGCTTATAGGGGACGACCTAGCCGCATTCATATTTCTTAAAACATCACACATGGTACATTGTTTGGCAAAGAGGTTTTTACGACCGCATGCCCTTGCTGTCATCAACCACAGTTACTGGCTGTGGGCCTTGCCTTTGACTAAAAATTCCACCTGCAAGGCAGCAGCTTCCACAGTTATTGGCCGTGGACCTAGCCTTTTACTAAAAAGTAAGACTGCAATTCAGCAGTTTCCACAGTTATCAGCAGTGGGCCTAGCCTTTTACTAAAAAGTAAGACTGCAAGGCAGTAGCTGTCCTTTTAGTCGCCTTTTACGACATGCAGGACCTACAGTGGTAGTATTCTTACACCCATACCACAAGCTTTAACCCTTAAACGCCTACTGGACATATCATACGTCGACTAAAATTGTCTGTTGGGTGCCAAGTGGACGCATCGTACCGACGTCGACTATTAAAAAATTTCCACCTTCGGTCAACTTTGACTCGACCAAAATGGTTGAAAAACGCAATTGTAAGCTAAAACTCTTACATTCTAGTAATATTCAACCATTTACCTTCATTTTGCAACAAATTGGAAGTCTCTAGCACAATATTTTGATGTATGGTGAATTTTTTAATAAAACTTTTTCCTTACGTCCGTGGTGGTAACTCGGCCGAAAATTTCAGAAATTCTTTCGTCATTTTGTCGTAAGTTTTGCACTGTTTTATATTAGCCGTTACGTAAAGTTTTATATATGAAAATGTGTGCAATTTCATGTAAAATACAACAAAATACAACCCATGGTTGTAGCTTTTATCAGTTTGGAAATATTTTCATATAAATCTCGATAACTGCCAAAATTTCAACCTTCGGTCAACTTTAACTCGACCGAAATGGTAAAAAAACGCAATTGTAAGCTAAAGCTCTTACATTCTAGTAATATTCAATCATTTACCTTCATTTTGCAACAAATTGGAAGTCTCTAGCACAATATTTCGATTTATGATGAATTTTTGAAAAAAACTTTTTCCTTACGTCCCGCCAGAAATTCTTTTTCACGTTGTCGTAATGTTTGCACCATTTTATATTAGTCGTTAAATAAAGTTTTATATATGGAAATGTGCGCAATTTCATGTAGAATACAACAGAAAATAATTCATGGTTGTAGCTTTTATCAGTTTTGAAATAATTTCATATAAATCACGATAACTGCCAAAATTTCAACCTTCGGTCAACTTTAACTCGACCAAATTGGTAAAAAAACGCAATTATAAGCTAAAACTCTTACATTCTAGTAATATTCAATCATGTACCTTCATTTTGCAACAAAATGGAAGTCTCTAGCACAATATTTCGATTTATGGTGAGTTTCTGAAAAAAAAACTTTTTCCTTACGTCTGCACGCGGTAACTCGGCTGAACATCTCAGAAATTCTTTCGTCACGTTGTCGTAATGTTTGCATCGTTTTACATTAGTCGTTACATAAACTTTTATATGTGAAAATGTGCGCAATTTTATGTAGAATACAACAGAAAATAATTCATGGTTGTAGCTTTTATCAGTTTTGAAATATTTTCACATAAATCACGATAACTGCCAAAATTTCAACCTTCGGTCAACTTTAACTCGACCGAAATGGTTGAAAAACGCAATTGTAAGCTAAAACTCTTACATTCTAGTAATATTCAATCATTTACCTTTATTTGCAATAAATTGGAAGTCTCTAGCACAATATTTCGATTCATGGTGAATTTTTGAAAAAAAACATTTTCCTTACGTCCGTGCGGTAACTCGGCCGAACATCTCAGAAATTCTTTCGTCACGTTGTCGTAATGTTTGCACCATTTTACATTAGTCGTTACATAAAGTTTTATATATGAAAATGTGTGCAATTTCATGTAGAATACAACAGAAAATAACTCATGGTTGTAGCTTTTATCAGTTTTGAAATATTTTCATATAAATTATGATAAATAGAAAAAATTCGACCTTCGGTCAACTTTAACTCGACCGAAATGGTCGAAAACTGCAATTGTAAGCTAAAACGCTTACAGTCTAGTAATATTCAATCAATTAGCTTCATTTTTCAACAAACGGGAAGTCTCTAGCACAATATTTCGATTTATGGTGAATTTTTGAAAAAAACATTTTTTTACGTCCGAGCGTTACGGATTCATGCATCATATTGTGATAATATTTTCTCTATGTTGCTTTGATCGTTTTACAATTTGTTATATACCAAAATCATCGCAATTTAGTGTACAATACAAAAAAAAAATAAATAATCTGTTAGCTTTACCCGTTTTGCTCACAGCGCGATTTGTATAAAATTAAATATGAAAATTTTTTTTGCGCTGTCATATATTTCAATATTTATATATGATAATGATATTTTTTTTCATTTCTGATGGTTGCATACTAAACTTCAGGCAATGACAAAAAAAAGGAGCCAAAAATGAACTCTTAATCTTAAAAACTAAGCGTGCTGTGATTTTTAAAAAAAACTTTTTTCCGCTTCGGCGCTAACTCCTGAACGCCGCCGGCATACGGGAGACATTTTTGTAAATAGAGGCTCGGCGTTTAAGGGTTAACCTCCCTCATATCTGTATTAACACTAAACATACTTATAAACAAGCAAACCACACGTAAGTCTGCCTATAACACAGAATACAGTACTTTGCACAAAAGAAAAAACAAACTGCAGCATACTGCGTATATAATATATGGAAAAATGAAAAATTAAATTCCCTCTCACACCTGTAATATGCCAAAAATGCTTACTTGGGCTATACAGGCAGTCCTCAGTTATTGGCAGGGGTTCCGATAACCGAAAATTGCTGATTTTCGGTTATCAGCGCCTCTGTTAGGTATATATCGGCGCCAATATGCGATTATCAGCGCTGACTAGGGGAAATCGGCCCATATTGGTGTCGAAAATCATCGATTTTCATCGCTAGGCAAACACTGAAAAACCAGATCGCCAATAACCGGGGACTGCGTGTACTTGAATAATCCCTTATTTATAAAGAATAACTCAGAGGAAGAAAGATAAAGACAAGTAAATGCACAGAAAAATGATGCATGTGCATACAAACATGATGATTTTATAGTGAACAAGTAGATACCATTTTTTGTACTATATTTTGGTACCGCCCCATTAAAAATCTACCAAACCATTAATTCAAATCTGTGTGCATGAAGGGTTTTTTTATGATGTATCATAGCAATACTGTTATTTTGTATAACAGGAGGAAAACCTTGCAGTTACACTGGAACAACTGTCAGGAGAGGGGAAATAGTAAGATGAAAGAAAGAGGATATGAATGGAAGTATGGTAAAAGAAATGAAAGGGGTTGCAGATAGGGGCTGAAGGGATGCTGCGAAGAACCTTAAGTAATGCCAACGGTGCACCGTGTGAGGTGCACTGATGGTACTACCCCTTATGGGGAGAGAAACCTTTCATGACAGATAGGAGCAATTATTCTCACTTCTTCAAAACCACATTAGTATAAGCATGCAAACATTCGCCTGCAGCATCAGAAATGGCCTCGACCACAAAAGTTGAAAACTTTAAGACACTTCCCCACTAAAATCCCACCACTGGCACCACAAACAATTTAAGCTGGTACCACAAACTCTGTAAGCTGGCACCACAAACTTTGTAAGCTGGCACCACAAACTCTCTAAGCTTGTCCCCCAAACTCTGTAAGCTGGAACCACAATAGTTTAAGCTGGTGCCACCAGCATTACTGGTACAAAGAAGCAATCATATTGAGTGAAAGTAAATATAAGATGAAACTTCAACAATCTAAACAAGAGCCCTGGACAACAAACTCTGTCTCACCATGTCCAAAGCACTTTGTCAGTCTCAAGAGTGTGTCTCTCTGAAAAAGCGAGACAGGCAAAGAAAACCAAATCTTCAACCGAAGACAGTTAAATGCTGGTAAAGCGTCTGTGTCATAAGAGATGACTCTCTGCAACTTAAAAAAAAAAAAAAAAAAACAGGAAGACAATAACTGGCAGACTAAAAAGAAGCTTTGTGCGCCAGAGTAAGAGAAAACTTATGAAATGCACCCCTGAAGGAGAATGTTTGGATTTCTTCAAATACATAATGGGAACCATAATACTTGAAGATAACAGGGACCTATTCTCTATGTGGCCAGCAAACACCAAAAAGCCAGAGATTCCTCTAGTTCAAACTTCTTATTTTGCCAGAAGAGGAGGTGGGGCGATAGCAGGTGACAGCAGACAACTACCCGCTCTACAAATCTGAGACTTGATGAAAGGGAAACTGTGGAAAACGCAGTCCGAGGTGGCTCACCTGAGTTGACACAAGTCAGCTGAGCAAAAGAAACGAAGTGCCACCTGGCGCCAAAGAAAACGGGAAATGCTGGGATGTGATGAGGGAGGGGGGAAGAGGAGTGACAGTGATTATTGGCAACCAAACATTGTATGAAAAAGACTCAACAGATTTAAGAGCATTACCATCCTTAAAAAGCAAAGCCTATCATCTAGCCTGGAAACAACAGACGATACTGTAACCATGGTAGAATTGGAAAGAGAAACACTAATGGAGGTAGAAGTTAAAGACTTCCCATTAGCCAAAGTAAAACAGCATGTAACAAACAAGTGCATTTTGAGGATAATGAGAAACCGCAGACAAGAAAAAGTAGATGCAGAAGAGATTGGTTTAACAATCGATTGAGTCAATATAACATCAAAATAAGTACAACTCACTACAGACACATTATTACTAATAATACTGTCTATACCTATACCACCAGTTCTATCGATGCTAACAACCTCGTACTAGATGCCAATGATGGTAGAAGTCGAATACTGTGCAAAGATTTGCTCATACCAAAAAATCTTTTGACTAATGCATTAAACGAGACTTAGACCATGAAAAACAGGAGGCACATGACGGGGGGGCACAGAACCACGTCACCCTGAGAACCGACCCAGTTCTTTGGCAGCAGACTCTTCCAACTGTCGCACAGTAGTCCTAGGCTTGGGCTACAGATGAGCAAGGGCACTGACACCTTACCTCTTACTGGGGGATGTCAAAATGATTGCACACAATGGGGGAACCCCGAAAAGTACCTTAACATAAATTTCTTTATGACCCTAATCATGCTCCAAAAGTATTAAAACTTTTAAATGAAATTAAGTTACTGTAATTTCACTTAAAAGTTAGCTTAATACATTACACTTAAAAAAAGAAATAAATGGTTGACGCAAAAATATAGGAGTGTGAAGATTACTACACTACAGTATTTCTCTTTCTCCCCCTTCCAACCAATCTATTTTTAGAAGTCTTCTCAACCTTGTCTTTAAGGACTACTTTACTCTAGTACGTCTCTTTCTCTGTTCTAAAATGAATTTTCATGAACAAACAGTGTTTTTATTTGGAATAATACAACTCCTAGTTGTATCTATGGTTTAGAATGCAATATTTGCCACACTAGTGCATTTACAGTTCGTAGACGGTATAGGTAAAATTGCACCAATTTAAAATTTTCTATAGTACAGGTTAAGATGTACAGATAAATAGTGACAAGCTGTGAAATAAGTGTGAGCGCTAACTGAGAGAGAGAGAGAGAGAGAGAGAGAGAGAGAGAGAGAGAGAGAGAGAGAGAGAGAGAGAGAGAGAGAGAAAGAATTGTTGTCCTTATGTTAAGAGTGAAATTATTTATGACTTATTACAGAGAGAGAGAGAGAGAGAGAGAGAGAGAGAGAGAGAGAGAGAGAGAGAGAGAGAGAGAGAGAGAGAGAGAGAGAGAGAGAGAGAGAGAGAAATTGTTGTCCTTACATTAATAGAGTGAAATTATTTATCAATTATTACAGAGAGAGAGAGAGAGAGAGAGAGAGAGAGAGAGAGAGAGAGAGAGAGAGAGAGAGAGAGAGAGAGAGAGAGAATTGTTGTCCTTATGTTAAGAGTGAAATTATTTATGACTTATTACAGAGAGAGAGAGAGAGAGAGAGAGAGAGAGAGAGAGAGAAATTGTTGTCCTTACATTAATAGAGTGAAATTATTTATCAATTATTACAGAGAGAGAGAGAGAGAGAGAGAGAGAGAGAGAGAGAGAGAGAGAGAGAGAGAGAGAGAGAGAGAGAGAGAGAGAGAGAGAGACAGATTGCTTAGAAATGCTTTGACCCGTTATCAGCAACACTCCCCCATCCTGTCACATAAATCACATATTTGACAGCTTTGCCCTCAAGCGAGTTTCCAAAAGATATGGGAATGATATTTGTTTGTTTACAATACATATCACATACATAGTATAAATTTTGTAATTACAATTATGTTGTAATTTTTATTATTACTGTCATTATTATATTATTATTTAATCTTATTAATGTTTAAAAATGAGTACTTATTATTAGATAAATAAATGATTTATCATACAAAACTAATAAACATATGTATACATCTATCATGAAAATTCTCTCATCTCAGTAAAAGAGAGAGAGAGAGAGAGAGAGAGAGAGAGAGAGAGAGAGAGAGAGAGAGAGAGAGAGAGAGAGAGAGAGAGAGAGAGAGAGAGAGAAATTATTTTTATTATTTAATGTTATACAATTAACACATAAAAGCTTGAAAACATAAATTACATAAAATATTACACATCAACACCTTTGCAAGGTTTCTCAGTATTCTCAAATGTTCATATGTCTGTGAAAAACTCGTGTATGACATTTAGTTAGGTTCCAATGAAAAGTTTGTCTGTGAATTCCCACAACTTGAATCGAGCAAGTTCGTGGTATTACTGTATTAGCATTTTTAGAGACCGTGCCAACCTTACACTTAAATTCGCCTTGAGCAAGGGGCTCTGGAACCTAACCTTGAATAAGTTTGGGGTATGACTGTACCACAAAACTGTAAACACTCAATATGCTTATTAACAACATCCATCACACCTTAAACTTAAAAATTTATGCAAAAAGCAATTACCTATCTTCTTTCCCCATATTCATACAAAATATACTGCATACATACAGGCAGCCCCGGGTTATTGGTGATCCAGTTTTACAGCACTTGTCTAGTGACAACGATAATTGATTTTTGGTGCCAATATGAGCTGATCCCTGGTTATCGGTGCTGACCCCACTTTTCGGCGGCGCCGATAACCAATGATCGGCGCTAATATCGCCAATTTTGGGTTATCAGTGTTTTTCAGTTATCATCATGCCGCTGCGAACGGAACCCCGCCGATAACTGGGGGCTGCCTGTACAGTAATACCCCGAACTTGCGTGATTCAAGCTGCGCGAATTCACAGATACACACACTCGAACTTGCGTGATTCAAGCTTCGCGAATTCACAGACACACACACTCGAACTTGCGTGATTCAAGCTGCGCGAATTCACAGACACACAAACTTTTCATTGGAACCTAATTGTTATACACAAGTTTTTCACACACGCGAACATTTGCGAATACTGAGAAACCCTGCAAAAGTGATTATGTTTAATTTTTTATGTAATTTATAAGTTTTCAAGCTTTTATGTGTAAATTAAATAACATTAAATAATAAAAGTAATAATTTCTCTTTCTCTCTTTTACTGAGATGAGAGAATTTTTATGGTACATGTATATGTTTATTTGTTTTGTATGATATATAAATTTTGTACCTAATAATAAGTACTAAATTTTTTCAAATATTAATAATATTCATAAGATTAAATAATAGTAATTATAATAATAATAATAATAATAATAATAATAATAATAATAATAACATAACTGTAATTACAAAATTCTTATTATTTAAACAAACAAATATCTTCCCCTCATCTTTTGCAAGAAGCTCAAAGGCAAAAGCTGTCAGACATGTTGATTTAACATGACAAGACGGGGGAGTGTTGCTGATTAGCGGGTCAAAGGTTTCTTACTAATTCTCTCTCTCTCTTCTTTGTGTCCGTAATAATTCATAAAAAATTTCACTCTTTAAGTAAGGGCAACTGTTCTCTCTCTCTCTCTCTCTCTCTCTCTCTCTCTCTCTCTCTCTCGTAGTTAGCGCAACCTACATATTACTGTTTCTCTATATATCTTTAATTGTATAGTAGATCATTTTCAATTGACCTAATTTTACCTGTACTATCTACAAACTGTAAATGTGATGTTCTAAAACATAGAGACATAGAGCATTTCAGAACAAAGAGAAAGAAACAGAATAAAGAAGTTTTTAAAAACGAGGTTGAGAAGACTTCTAAAAATAGATCAGTGGAATGGAGAGAGAGAGAAATAGTGTACTAATCTTCACACTCTCCTATATTCTTACATCAACCATTTATTTCTTTTTTTTTAGGGGTAATGTATTAAGCTAACTTTTAAATGAAATTACAGTAACTTTAATTTTATTGAAAAGTTAGTTTAACCCTTAAACGCCGAGCCTCTATTTACAAAAGTGTCTGCCGTATGCCGGTGAGGTTTGAAAGTTAGCGCCGAAGCGGAAAGAAAGTTTTTTTCAAAAAATCACAGCACGCTTAGTTTTTAAGATTAAGAGTGCATTTTTGGCTCCTTTTTTTCTCATTGCCTGAAGTTTAGTATGCAACCATCAGAAATTAAAAAAATATCATTATCATATATAAATATTGGAATATATGACAGTGCGTAAAAAAAATTTGGTATATAATTGTAAACAAATCGCGCTGTGAGCAAAACAGTTAAAGCTAATGAGTTATTTTTTTTTCGTTGTATTGTACACTAAATTGCGATGATTTTGGTATATAACAAACTGTAAAACGATCAAAGCAACACAGAGAAAATATTATCACAAAATGATGCATGAATTCATACCACGCGGACGTAAAAAAGTTTTTAAAAAAAATTTACCATAAACCGAAATATTGTGCTAGAGACTTCCAATTTATTTCAAAATGAAGGTAAATGATTGAATGTTACTAGAATGTAAGATTTTTAGCTTACAATTGCATTTTTCGACCATTTCGGTCGAGTCAAAGTTGAACGAAGGTTGAAATTTTGGCACTTATCGTGATTTATATGAAAGTACAGTATTTCAAAACTGATAAAAGCTACAACCATGAGTTTTTGTTGTATTCTACATGAAATTGCACACATTTTCATGTATAAAACGTTATGTAACGGCTAATATAAAATGGTGCAAACATTATGACAAAGTGACTAAAGAATTTCTGAGATTTTCAGCAGAGTTAGCGTGCAAGGACATAAGGAAAAAGTTTTTTTCAAAAATTCACCATAAATCGAAATATTGTGCTAGAGACTTCTTGTTTGTTGAAAAATGAAGGTAAATGATTGAATATTACTAGAATGTAAGAGTTTTAGCTTACAATTGCATGTTTCGACCATTTCAGTAGAGTCAAAGTTGACCAAAGGTTGAAATTTTGGCACTTATTGTGATTTATATGAAAATATCTCAAAATTGATAAAAGCTACAACCAAGAATTATTTTTTGTTGTATTCTACATGAAATTGCACACATTTTCATATATAAAACTTTATGTAATGGCTAATAGAAAACTGTGCAAAAATTGCCACAAAGTAACTAAAGAATTTCTGAGATTGTAAGAGCCTGACGCCGTCTCTTGTAAACACGTGTGTGTTCGTCGTCCATCGGAGTGGAGAGAAATTTGGCGTCTCCACAAACAGAAACATACACACAGTTTGATACAGAAGATTCATTGGAATATAATGAGTACATGGTTAGAATGCTTGCATGGTAATGCAAGTAGTGGTGATTGTACATACATCAAGACAACACAACACTGGTTAGGGAGAAACAGACGGAAATATTGTATGGTTGAAATCGCTTTCCTTTAGAGAAAGAAAACGAGATGCTCTTGTTGTCTTGTCCACTCCGATGGACGACGAACACACGAACGCACACGTGTTTGGAAGAGACAGCGTCAGGCTCTTACAAGGTTTTCAGCTGAGTTAGGGTGGACATAAGGAAAAAGTTTTTTCAAAAATTCACCATAAATTGAAATATTGTGCTAGAGACTTCTTGTTTGTTGTAAAATGAAGGTAAATGATTGAATATTACTAGAATGTAAGAGTTTTAACTAACAATTGCATTTTTCTACCATTTCGATCGAGTCAAAGTTGACCAAAGGTTGAAATTTTGGCACATCATGATGTATATGTAAATATGTAAAAATTGATAAAAGCTACAACCGTGAGTTATTTTTTGTTGTATTCTACATGAAACTGCACACATTTTCATATATAAAACTTTATGTAACGGCTAATAGAAAACGGTGCAAAAATTACGACAAAGTGACTAAAGAATTTCTGAGATTTTCAGCAGTTAGCGTGCGTGGACGTAAGGAAAAAGTTTTTTTCAAAAATTCACCATAAATCGAAATATTGTGCTAGAGACTTCTCATTTGTTGCAAAATGAAGGTAAATGATTGAATATTACTAGAATGCAAGAGTTTTAGCTTACAATTGCATTTTTCGACCATTCCGGTAGAGTCAAAGTTGACCAAAGGTTGAAATTTTGGCACTTATCATGATTTATATGAAAATATGTCAAAATTGATAAAAGCTACAACCATGAGTTATTTTTTGTTGTATTCTACATGAAATTGCACACACATTTTCATATATAATACTTTATGTAACGGCTAATAGAAATGATGCAAAAATTACGACAAAGTGACTAAAGAATTTCTGAGATTTTCAGTAGAGTTAGCTGATGCTTTCTTTTGGGACAAGAAAGAAATTCGCGCATGCGCAGCTGGGTCACGCTTGTACACAAAACAACAGTGTGATCTGTGAACTCCCAGCATCCCTCAAGGCACGTGATTTAAAATTTTTCGCAAACGAGGCCTATAAATATTTTTCAGTGAATATTTAAAAAGTTTTTGTAGTTGACGTATTTTACGTCCACTCTGCACCCGACAGACAACTTTTGTCAACGTAAAATACGTCCAGTCGGCGTTAAAGGGTTAATGCTGAATTTCCATCTTTTGATATCTAACGTAAGAATAACTTCTCTCTCTCTCATGTTATTCTTTCTGTCTTGGTAGTATAATTCATGAATAATTTAACTTGATAATTCAAGTAAGGACAATATCTCTCTCTCTCTCTCTCACATGTTATTCTTTCTGTCTCCGTAATAATTCATAAATAATTTAAGTTGATATTTCAAGTAAGGACAATATCTGTCTCTCTCTCTATCTCTCTCATGTTATTCTCTCTGCCTCTGCAATAATGGATAAATAATTACATTCTCTTAAGTAAGGACAACCCTCATCTCTCTCTCTCTCTCTCTCATAGTCAGAGCTCACACATTTTTACAACTTATTATTTCTCTGTACGTCTTTACCTGTACAGTAGTTTAAATTGATCTAATTTTACTTGTACCGTCTACGAACTGTAAATGCGCTAGTGTGGCAAATACGTTCTAAAACACAGAAACATAATAACTATGAGTTGTATTAGTCCAAATAAAAAACACTGCTTGTTCATGAAAAACCATTCCAGCACAAAGAAAAATGGACATAGAATAAAGAAGTTATTAAAAAGAGGTTGAGAAGAATTCTAAATATCGATCGGTCGAAAGGGGAGGGAGACAGAAATTCTCTTCCAACTCCTTTTTTTTATGTCAACCATTTATTTCTTTTTTAAAGGGTGATGTATTAACACTTAAACGCCGAGCCTCTATTTACAAAAGCATCTGCCAGCGGCGTTCAGGAGTGAGCGCCGAAGCGGAAAAAAAGTTTTTTTCAAAAAATCACAGCACGCTTAGTTTTTAAGATTAAGAGTTCATTTTTGGCTCCTTATTTTGTCATTGCCTGAAGTTTAGTATGCAACCATCAGAAATGAAAAAAATATCATTATCATTTATAAATATTGGAATGTATGACAGCGAGAAAAAAAATTTCATATATAATTATATACAAATCGCGCTGTGAGCAAAACGGTTAAAGGTAACGAATTATTTTTTGTTTCTTTGTATTGTACACTAAATTGCAATGATTTTGGTATATAACCATTTTTAAAACGATCAAAGCAACACAGAGAAAATATTATCACAAAATGATGCATGAATTCATAACGCATGGACCTAAAAAAAAGTTTTTTCCAAAAATTCACCATAAATCGAAATATTGTGCTAGAGACTTCCAGTTTGTTGCAAAATTAAGGTAATTGATTGAATATTACTACACTGTAAGTGTTTTACCTTACAATTGCAGTTTTTGACCATTTCGGTCGAGTTAAATTTGACAGAAGGTCGAATTTTTTCTATTTATCGTGATTTATATGAAAATATTTCAAAATTGATAAAAGCTACAACCATGAGTTATTTTTTGTTGTATTCTACATGAAATTGCACACATTTTCATATATAAAACTTTATGTAACGACTAATATAAAACGGTGCAAACATTACGACAAAGTGACGAAAGAATTTCTGAGATGTTCGGCCGAGTTACCGGGCGGACGTAAGGAAAAAGTTTGTACAAAAATTCACCATAAATCGAAATATTGTGCTAGAGACTTCCAATTTGTTGCAAAATGAAGGTAAATGATTGAATATTACTAGGATGTAAGAGTTTTAGCTTACAACTGCGTTTTTCGACCATTTCGGTCGAGTCAAAGTTGACCGAAGGTTGAAATTTTGGCACATCATGATTTATATGAAAATATTTCAAAACTGATAGAAGCTACAACCATGAGTTATTTTTTGTTGTATTCTACATGAAATTGCACACATTTTCATATATAAAACTTTATGTAACGACTAATATAAAATGGTGCAAACATTACGACAAAGTGACGAAAGAATTTCTGAAATGTTCGGCCGAGTTACCGAGCAAGGACATAAGGAAAAAGTTTTTTCAAAACTTCACCATAAATCGAAATATTGTGCTAGAGACTTCCAATTTGTTGCAAAATGAAGGTAATTGATTGAATATTACTACACTGTAAGTGTTTTAGCTTAATTGCAGTTTTTGAATGCTCGAAAGTTAAAGTTGAGAAGGTCGAATTTTTTTTAGATTTATATGAAAATATTTCAAAATTGATAAAAGCTACAACCATGAGTTATTTTTTGTTGTATTTTTCACATTTTCATATATAAAACTTTATGTAACGACTAATATAAAACGGTGCAAACATTACGACAAAGTGACGAAAGAATTTCTGAGATGTTGCCGAGTTACCGGGCGGACGTAAGGAAAAAAGTTTGTACAAAAATTCAACCATTGAAATATTGTGCTAGAGCACAATTTGTTCAAAATGAAGGTAAATGATTGAGTATTATAGAAAATATTCCGTTTTTTTACCAAAACTGATAGGTTGAAATTGTGGCACATCGTGATTTATATGAAAATATTTAAAAACTGATAGAAGCTACAACCATGAGTTATTTTTTGTTGTATTCTACATGAAATTGTGCACATTTTCATATATAAAACTTTATGTAACGACTAATATAAAATGGTGCAAACATTACGACAAAGTGACGAAAGAATTTCTGAAATATTCGGCCGAGTTACCGAGCAAGGACATAAGGAAAAAGTTTTTTCAAAAATTCACCATAAATTGAAATATTGTGTTAGAGACTTCCAATTTGTTGTAAAATGAAGGTAAATGATTGAATATTACTAGAATGTAAGAGTTTTAGCTTACAATTGCGTTTTTCGACCATTTCGGTCGAGTCAAAGTTGACCGAAGGTTGAAATTTTGGCACATCGTGATCTATGTGAAAATATTTCAAAACTGATAGAAGCTACAACCATGAGTTATTTTTTGTTGTATTATACATGAAATTGCACAAATTTTCATATATAAAACTTTATGTAACGACTAATATAAAACGGTGCAAACATTACGAGAAGTGACGAAAGAATTTCTGAGATGTTCGGCCAAGTTACCGGGCGGACGTAAGGAAAAAGTTTTTTTCAAAAATTCACCATAAATCGAAATATTGTGCTAGTGACTTCCAATTTGTTGCAAAATTAAGGTAAATGATTGGATATTACTAGAATGTAAGAGTTTTAGCTTACAATTGCGTTTTTCAATCATTTCGGTCGAGTCAAAGTTGACCGAAGGTTGAAATTTTGGCACTTACTGTGATTTATATGAAAATATTTCCAAACTGATACAAGCTACAACCATGGATTGTTTTTTGTTGTATTTTACATGAAATTGCGCACATTTTACATATATAAAACTTTATGTAATGGCTAATAGAAAATGGTGCAAAAGAATTTCTGAAATTTTTGGCCGAGTTACAGCGCGCGAACGTAAGGAAAATGTTTTTTTTTAAATTCACCAAAAATCAAAATATTGTGCTAGAGACCTCCAATTTGCTGCAAAATGAAGGTAAATGATTGAATATTATTAGAATGTAAGAGTTTTAGCTTACAATTGCGTTTTTCAACCATTTCGGTCGAGTCAAAGTTGACCGAAGGTTGAAATTTTTTGTAGCCGACGTACGGTACGTCCGCTCGTCACCCGACAGACAATTTTAGTCAACTTACGATACGTCCAGTCGGCGTTTAATGGTTAAGCTAACTTTTAAATGAAATTACAGTAACTTTAATTCCATTTCAAAGTTAGCTTAATAATTTGGGAGCATGAGTAGGGTCATATTTAGTGTTTAAACTTTAGAAATAAGCATTTATTAGCATTTTTTGAGACCGTGCCAAACTTATGCAAAAATTCGCCCTGCGCAAGGGGTTCTGGAACCTAACCTCGCATAAATTCGGGGTATGACTGTAGACTGAAAAAAACTTAACCCTCTCTCTCTCTCTCTCTGAAATGACACAATTCAGTAGGTAGGTGGTCTTCCTGTGTTTACCCACAGCCTACCATGGTTTTATGACCATTAATGTATTTTTATAAACTAACATTCTTATCAATTGTTACCATGTTGTATTCATGAGAATTGAACTATTGACCTAGGGTAAGTGGTACACTCACAGTATCCATTTGCATAAGCCAGACAGGCTATTACAGCTGTATTTAAGCAATGGTGTTGAAACTGATATTTTACTTACTGAATCCATTTCTTCTGTATTACCATGTTATATCACCATTGTAATATGTTTTAAAATATCAATCATCCACCATTTACAATGACGTAAAGTTTAGGTTCTCAGAATTAGGAGAATCATTTTTAGATGCTAAAAGAAACGAATGTAGTACTGGAACCATTATTTTTATATTTGTACATAAATGTAAAATGGGTATACAAAGGTAAACTAACATACTTTATATTAAAAGTAGAATCCATCAAAATTACAAAACGTTTCCCGATTCATTTATTTACGTCATACTTGATGCTGTTTATGCCAGTTTTTTGATAAGTGGGTATTAATTTTAAGAGATGGTTATGAACTGTTACACAAGCATTAAGTTTGGTTATCTTGTTTGTAAACATAGCCTAGTACAATCTACCAAAAATGAAATTTGCTCTTGAAGCTTTGCCCAGTACAGTATGACTGAAAATGATATTTGTTGCTCAGGCATAGCCTAGTACAGTGTGATCTACCGAAAATGAAATTTAGTTAGTAAAGACTATCATGGAAACTGTCGGTGTAAAACACCCTTTCCTATGTTTACATCTTTAGTACATATGGCATTTCACAATGACAACAGTCCAAAGGAAATTCATTTTAAGATCACTATTAAAAAGCAGTTTAATTATTCCAGTTTATTAGAATAAATGATTTTTCCTTTCACCTCATAATATCTCAGAAGCTTTACTTGTATGCCTGTGTGTGTGTGTTTACAACTACAAGTGGCATTTCATCAATGTTGGCATTACTGTCTCTGCATAGCGTGTGAGTTCAATGCTTTTCTTGGCACAGTATCGAGCTTGCCATTTTTCTTTTTTTGCTTTGTTTGATTTACTGTACAATATTTCACTACAAATTAAGTTGACTCTTAAGTATGATTATCACATACACTAAGCATGATTATCACATGTAACATACAAGTACACAACAGAATATTTTATCACCGTTGATATTTCATCTCGGCTATTGTTCTCTCTCTCTCTCTCTCTCTCTCTCTCTCTCTCTCTCTCTCTCTCTCTCTCTCTCTCTCTCTCTCTCTCTTATATCTTCTTTTTTTTCTTTGAGCTTGACGTATTTCATTACAAGTTACAGCACAGTAGTGTACATACCCTTTAATGAAATGTGGAAAATCATACATGTGAAAACACGAAACAGAAGCTCTAGAGAGTTCACTGACGCCAGTGATTGAATGTGTGCATGCCTACGTACGTACCCTATGCACAATACTGCATTTATCTTTTTTATTGTAAATATAAAATATTAGAAAACACAGTAAAAATATAAATGAGAATAGTTTAAAATATAAATAAAAAAGTGAAGGCGCGTGTGTTAAGTTTTTGTCTCTCTTCTTCCTTTCTTTTTCTTTATTACAGTACAGTACTATATTGTAGATATCCATTAATAAAATTTGTTAAACCATAATCATAACAACATGAAACAAAACAAGCTCTGGCAAAATTACCATGCCAGTGACTGAGTGTGTGCATACGTCCATATCCTACACACATGATTGCGATTATGTTTTAGGTTGTAAAAATAAAAATATAAATGAGAGTAGCATATAAAATATATATTAAAAAATCATAAGTGTAGCAACACGAAACCAAACAAGCTCTCAAGTCAGACATCTACCTAGCCTTATTTACCTACCCAACGCTGCACCCCCAACCCATCCCAGCCAGGGAAATTGCTCCCAAGCTCCATCCACCTTCCAAAACAAACACCTTCTCTGAGTAAGTTCATCTACACTGCCTTACTGTCCCTCTACTCCCATGGTGCCCAGCTATCTGGCCGATGCCTCACCTTGGAAACTTCTTCAGGCCTCCCCACCCCAAAACCCTTTCTCAGACTTTTTGTGAGTGTAAGCAGTGTTACCAGCATTTTCATGAGGCTGCACTGCATTGCCATCCATCACAGAGCAGTTTTTTTCAAATATTTTAAAATTTATATACAGTAGAACCCCGGTCCTCACTGTACTAGAACTGAAATAATCGGATTTCAACACGAAATGTTGAGTAAATTTTGTGTCGGAGTTCAAACAACAAACCAGAATTGACCCGATGAATCATATGATGTTTTAGAAAAAGAGGCTGCTGCCACTAGTTGGAGTTGTTGGGTGGCGTTCTTCCCCTTATTTAAAAGCATTTAAAAACCTGTTGAAAACAGATCACATGAAATTAATAATACAGTATTTTGAATTACTGTATGTCTGGCCTCGAACTCGCAGCTTGTAGAATGTTTATGTAATTAGCGATACACCACCAGGGGGCGCTCTGGTTTGTTTATATTGTTCGACGTAATTTCGGAAATTTTTCTTAATTTTATGATAACAGACATACAGTAATTCGGTTTATAAATACTGTATTATTAATTTCATGTGATAATATGGCTTGATTTTCAATGTTATCATTATTAACAACAGTTTTCATGTGTACCCATTGCAGTACATTGCAGTACATTGCAGTACATTAAGGCTACTTAGCCTAGCCTATATCTTGTATATCCATCGCATTGGTCATAGGCCAACTTTTTTGATACAGTATGCATTTAAAAATGTAAAAGTTTTTAAGTTATTCAACTCTGAACCTATTTAATTGTAATTTGTGTAAAGTTTTGCATAAAATAGGTTGGGGTAATGACTGGTGGTCAGGAATGGATTAATCCATTTTCAGTTATTTCTTATGGGAGAAATTTCAGGACCGAATTCGACACTTCTTCTGGAACGAATTAGCGTCGAGAACCAAGTATCTACTGTATATCATATATCTTTGGGGCCTTGGTGCCTGATCTGCTTGTGCCGGATAATGTCAAGTTTCAGATAATGGTGATATGGATAGCTGAAGGATTACTGTAATCTGTTTTACCGTGCTCATTTTGCTTTTTTTTTTTTTAACTCTAATATGATTATCAAACACATCATTACAGTACACTGGAGAATATTTTATCGATGTTGATAATATATTCCAACTCAATCATTAATTCTTTAGTTCATTTCATAATGTCTGGTTACTTCCCCAATGTTTACATCCATATTTTATAAGCTTCGTCAGTAGGCCAATGGAACCGTGTCCAAAATACTGTTTCACTTTATCACACCATTTTAGTTCATTACTGGAAAATAATTTACCATTACTAGTCTTTTGTCTGATCTCAGCCATTATCTCATTTCTTGTTATACTGTTCCAAAATATTTATGCAATGTTTGCATAACATGTGTGCAGCACATTTTCAGTGATGTAAGTTTCCACATTCACTCAAAAAAAAATTTTTTTTTTTTTGTTTATCCTATGAATGGTTTTCACCTTTCACATTTTACATCGCTCAGCAAATATCTTTCTAATTCCATGTTTTCGACATGTTAATTCTTTAACCACAGAAAGGTTTAATGTACACATTGTGCAGTTAATCTCCTGTACATTATTTACAATTACTCACTGTACAGTAATTACAAAAATATCAAATACTGTACGTAGTCAGTGGTTGTTATTTATAAGAAATAGCAATGAATTCTTAGGTAAGCCATAAGTTGGTAAGCCTGGTTGACTCTATGAGGATTCACATTAAACCTACTGAATGTTTGCTTCTAGGCACAGTCAGAGCCACATATCTGTGGTCTTGTAATGTTCATGTTGTTGTTGTTGTTGTTGTTGTTGTTGTTGTGGTTCCCCAGACTCTGTTATGCCAGGAAGCCTGCACCCCGCAAGAAGGACACCACGCTTACTTTATGTAATGTTCATAAAATCAATTAGTAATACACTGCAAAGGCTGCAAGTCAATGACTATCTGTGTTCCCCTGCTGTCCTAACGCTGACTGGAGAAAACTCTAGTTACTACAAAAATCTGCAGAAAAGAACCATACACTTGTTGCAGAGGAAGAAACAACCATGATGGAGGAGGCTGTGTACACATATCCTCCCAGCACCAGCTTCCTAACAAGAAGACACCTGTATATAAACATGCTCAGAATCTGAAGAAGGAAGAGAATGAGACAGAAGGGGAAGGTAAGTGTGTACACATTCTAAGTCCTTCCACCCAGGCCCTCTTTTAAACTACTATCAGCTCCCATGTGCTCAATTAACTTCCTTTCTGTATTTACGCATACTCAGGTGGAAACCTTAATGTAACTCCTTCAGAGGTCTTGCTGAGGGTCAGCACAGTCAAGTATGACTAAACCAAACACTTCTCCCAGAACTACAGCCCCAGTAATGGGAGCAAAGACCAGTGTCCCTTCTACAGGAAAATAGAACAGGCAGGAGAAATCCCTAATAATAACTTCAAAGAAAGAATCGGTTCCCCTTCTTCAGCAGTCTAAAGACTGAGAAGACCTAACTGAGCAAGGACAGCAAATTTAATTCAAAGAGGTCTTCTGCAGAAGTTCACATATAAGTCCACTCTTGTAGAAAAAACAGCTTAGAATACTCTCATAAGTAACCACTTTGTTTCTCTAGCATACATACCTAAGTCATACTGAAATGACAAGGGTTACTATATCGTACATACCTAACATCTTACTGAAAAGACAAGGGTTACTTTACTGTATAAACAGCTGTAATTGTTTATACAGTAGAAAAACATATAACTGGAGCAATTTTCTATAATCTCTGACATACAGTAGCAGAGACATTTTCTTGTTTAAATCTGAGCTCATGAGTTGAGCTACACAATGCCAGAGTGAAGTCCAAATCTTACAAGAAAGGAAAATGTTGCTGAAATGTATTTTGAAAGCTATCAGAAATTACTTACAGAACCTGTCAACCAATCAATGGGACCAAATTTTGTTGTTTCATCAGTGGAAGCATGTTTCAATGAAACAGGTCTCTCTCTGTTGAGTGATTCCTCCCACTGCGAGTGTAAGGGCCCTCTGATGGCTGCCATGCTCTCTCTCACAATCACAAAGTCTCCTGTTATCCCTGTAATAAGTATATATTTCTAACTCACACACTACTTGCAAAATCTAATAAACTATCATAGTAAACTTTCCAATAAAAGCATGGGGAAATAATTGCACATGGGTAGCAGTCAACTTCACCATAAATTTTACTGCTGCATAGGAGCACTTTTCATATAATCTGTCACCACAATCCTAGTTTTAATTATATATATACAAACAGAATTTTGTCAAATTACTTACACGTATTATATATGACAGAAATTATCACTTCTACTCTGCAGGAAACTCATGATTCCTAACAAGTATAAATAAAAAGATTCATATTTGCACTTACATACTTATTACCAGAAAAACTAATACCACTTTTGCAAAAGTACCATATTGCCAAATTTTCCAGTGCTTCTGACAGCATTCTGGGCACCAAAGATTCGAAACTGCTTACTTTTCCAAGTTATACTTAATTTTTGTTTTATTATGTACTTTATATTTGGTTGGTGGTCTGTTTACTTATTAATTTTCTCCATTTCGATAGTTTCATTATTTTGTCTCTTTTTTCCCACATGACTGTTATACTGTATGGAAGCTTGCTCACTTTTCCATTAACTAGGACAGCAAGAAATAAAACTAGTTTAATGCTCACACTGGGGCTAAGTCTCAGCCTTTTTCCTTAGAGCTGGAACATACGGGTTTTCTGCCTTGTCAACTTCTACATAAAAGAAATAACAAATAAGAACTTACTTACCAATACCATCACTTGAAGAAAGTATAGCTGTGGTATTATCTGTCAGTACCAAGGTTTCATTACTCAAGTGGACCAGCAACTGTGGTGTCAAAAGGAACCCACACCTAAAACACAGAAATGCAAACATATACAGCTCTTTATTCCATTATTTTGACACTTTTAACATTCATTTCTTATGTTATCAAAATTTGCACACTCAAGATAACATGCAATTTTCTTAGATATACAAGCCTGAAGCCGTTTTATGGATTATGTTCTGTAAAAGCTAGTCTGAACATTGAAGCTTGGTAACAGGGTAAAGAACCACTCATTCAACTAAAAACATCCTTCAGCAACAGGGAAAAATGCATGGTTGATCAGATTTGGGATTATAATAAATCCTTCTATTTTTCCTATAAAAAAATGCATATACTGTATTAAACTTGTTTTCTGAGTTCGTCCCTGTGTCACCCGGTGAAATTCCTTTCTTGCACGAATTTCTAGGTATAAATATTGCTAAATATACCAGAGAAAAAAGCTATCAGGAATGCTGGGGTTACTACCCCCAGATCGAGCGCCTTCTTATACCAAGAAGGCGTCGGTATGGATAAGGGTGAGTGAAGAATCACAACCACAGAACCACACTCGAAAGACATCCCAATGGCAAAATCCCTCGGAAGAGCGGAGAGCCGTACCAGCTCCCACACTCACCCGCCCGCCAAGCGGCGACCCCAGCGCCATCTGAACTCATTCCATTTCTAGCACGTGATCGTTGTTGTTGCTGAGTTTTTTGTTCTTGTGCTTTTGGCCTTTTTTCGCCTTTCCAAGCATGTCGTCCAGCAGCTTTACTGTATCCAAGTTAAGTACCATCTTATTGTGGGGTTTTTATGATAAGTTTGGCTGTTTCAGCCCGTATTTATTAATTATACGTGGTTCTGTTATGACGCTACGGCGTCCCCTAGTCAGCCATGTCGACCGCGAGGTACGCCCGTCCAGCTTGCTCTGTTTGGGCTTCTCTTTGTCGATTACATTGCTTATCGTTATTTCCCCTAGGATTCATCCTGGTGGCGTTTCCTGGGCTGGGTTTTTTCGGTGTTTCCCTAACGATAATTTTGTTGAACCACATCATTAGGGTTCCTACATTTGGGTTCCCGTCATCTTCCCGCTTTAGTAACTCCCCAGGATGTTTCCCCTTGGACAGTTATAGCTTTATAATTATTATAATTATTATTTTGCTTGTGCTTGACGTCATGTTTTCACTGCTTAGAATTATTAATTGTTACCGTGGGGGCGTCAGGTATAGTTTTCCTGTTTACTTCCTGTCGCTTTTCTCGGTTAGGCTACGCGCCTAGCACAAGCACAAGATTATTTTATTGTTTAATGTATATATGATGGTAATTTATTATTATTCTGGTTAACTTCCCTTGTGTGGGGTTTCCCTATATCCTGCCTAGTGTATGTTAGACTTTTATTTTGCGCCTATTGGCCTCCTGCTCTCCCTTTCACCCTGGGTTAGGTTAGGCGAGCGGAGGGGATCAGCAGGTAGAGGGAGTTTCTGTTGTTGTTCCATCCACTGACCGTTGTTTGGGTTGTGGAATGAGACCCCATTGTCCTCCCCCTTCTTTACAGAGGGGTAGAGGTTTTTTCTGTGGGTGTGTCTCCTCCATGCTTTTATAGCATTCCCTTTCTTTCGGCTCTGGTTGGTCTTCAGCACGGGAATTTCTCTCCCTGTTGTTTCCTCATCCCTCCCTTTCCTTCTCCCCTTTTTATTTCATAGGCTACGTCTATGTGTGGGGTGAGAGTATGTAGGCCTTAGGTCGCTATTCCTTTCCCTTTCCTTCAGGGTAGGCCATGATCTCTCCAAGCTGGTATTATTTACCTAGCGTGGTTGTGTTTACAGTTGAGCAGGTGAAGGCCTCTTCCCCAGTCTCCTGTTTTCCTCTGCTCTGGCCTACTCCCTTCCTTACCCCACCAACCCCTCCCCCCCCCTTCCCCTTTCTACCCTGATCTACCCTGGGTCCAGCTCTTTGTCATCTTCTCGCGCGGGTGACGTCGGTGTCCGACGACCACCCCGAGTTGTTGGATCTTCCCTGGTGGAGGGATTTGCTCCCTCCCAGGGCTGGTCCCAGATGGCATTTTTCTTGGCTCAGTGTCTCGTTAACCCGCTCTCCTAGGATCGAGCAGGTTTTCGAACATTCTCAGGGTTACTTTTTTCTCAGCCTTGTCCCGCGTTCGCTCCGGCATTCGGGATGCTCTAGTTGGGTTGACTGGTGCTTACACCTGCCCTTGTGGATCTGTGGTGTTTTGTAGCCTCACCCTTCTATTGTTCTCTAGCGGTGGAGGCTTGGGATCCCCGGAGGGGGTGGTACCGGACTCCGGGGAATGCTGATTTTTATGTCATTGTTAACCGATTATGTTACCATCCTCTGTATATTTATGCATTTTTATTGTTCCCGGCGGCTCATCCCGTCGCCGATATATATTTGTTTTCTTGTTATTGTTATCAGAGTCCAGTGATCCTACCCTGGGTTCCGCCGTTTATTCCCAGCATTCCTTGTGGTAAGGGTCCTGTTGACTGCTCTCTCTCGTTCCGCCGGAGTATTCCGGCAGTCGAGGGGCTTCTTGCTTACCTTAAATTTAAGTTACTTTTTCTGGTAGGCCCGTCTCTGACGGGGTTTTTCATTCCGCCGGAGTGCTCCGGCAGTACAGTTTGAAAATACCTGTGCCTGCTTAGTTTAAGTTTCTTAGAGTGGTAGGTTCATATACTGTTCACACTTACAGACTGTTCATTGTGAGGAGCCCGGATGTACCGCCACCCTCCACCAACCCTACGGGAATGTGGTGTGTCGGACCCACGCTGGCTGTGCGGTCCGGCTTGATGACCTGATCGTCTGGCATCTGGAAGGCTGTGAGGTTTGCTTCGCGCTCTGTGGATGCATCCAGGACGAGTCGGTAAGCTGCTTACTTTCGTTCTTCACGTTAGTTACAGTTTGCTATGTTTTCATATCTTATGTTCTAACGCTTATATATTTTACAGTATATTAGCCCTTCCTTGATTCCCTGCTCCCTTTCAGGCCGACGAGTCCTCCAAGAAGGAAGCCCTAGAGTCTCTCGGCGCCTGGGTGGCTGGGTTGGGAGGAACATTTCGTCGGGAAGCCCACGTCCTCGACGGAAGCTGAGGGACTTGCTCTACCCGGCGCCCGGATCGCTGCGGCCGTACCAGCTGATGTGGCTGCACCCATCATCGAGCAGATCCGGGTCGTGACCCAGCCACTGCAAGAGGACCCCCTTTACGCGGAGGTTTCGGAGGATGTCGCCGCTCTGGATTTAGACCTGGAGCCCATGAACACCGAGCAGGACCAGGAGGTAGGTAGAGAGGTAAGTGAGGCAGTGGGGGCGGGCGCCCTTTTTGATTCCCCTTCATCCTCTGTATCTTCTTTCCAGGGCTTTGCTAAATCTTCTATCTTGAGGGACAGCGCTCAGTCTACTGTCCCCAAGTTCAAGAAGTCGTGGAAGGCGAAGGGCTTCAAGTCCTCGTCTTCCCGCAAGGCATCCCCTTTCCCCCCATCGAAGCCAAAGGTTGCTGAACCTGTGGCCTCTTGGAGCAAACCAGGTACCTCGGGCAAAGGAGCGAGTAAGAGGGTGGCCAGGCCCAGCCCTCCTCGCCAGCCTGCCTTTGACCCTGAGGCGTTTGCGGGGATGTTGTTGGAGAGGTTCTCTACACAGGTAGAGGCCAAACTCTCAAAGTTGACGGAGAGGCTTCAGAGTCAGGAGAATCTCCTTGCTGATATGGCACGCTCCGGTGGGGCCGGACCGCACTATCAGATCCCTGACACTGCTACCCTCCCTCCTTTTGATGTAGGGAACCCATGGTGTTTTGCTCTTTGTGCTATCTGGCATGAAGACACCTTGACCATTGAAGATCTAGGTACCAGGCGTCTAGAGGAACTGGAGTTCTTCCTGGCTGATCTCTTGCCCCCCTACCCAGGCTTCGTTAGGCTGACGGAGGAAGCCTGGGTACGCTCAGACAAGGTCCCTAAGGAGACGGTGATCTTCCCTAGGGATCAGGCGCAATCTGCTCTCTTGCGCACCTTTTCCGAGTGGCAGGCGGAGAACACAAAGTTGACCCCCTTCAAGGGCAACTTCACTATGTTTTCTCTTGGGGATAAGCTGCCCACTCCCTGCCTGAACAAGGTTGCTATCGCAACCACTCAGGCTTGCTTGGATGGCAAACCCTTGCCTCAGCTTCGGGAATCAGATCCTACGTCTCTGATCTTCCCAGGGGGTGACGAGTTCTGGAGAGACGCTCCGTCCACATTTACTGTCGGTAAATTGGACGCAGATTGCACGTCAAACCAGTTCAGCGAGCAGCTTCCTAAGCTTCCAGAAGCTCTCCTGAAGGCTGAGTTTGAGGCACGGTGTCGGTTGTGCCGGTCTTTGAACTCGCTGTGCCTGTCAGAAGCGACCGCTGTCTCCTTTGCAGAGGAGCCATTGTTTCAGGTTCTGACTAAATCCCTGTTAGCAGGTTTCCAGTCGGACCTGTACGACTTCATGGTGGCAAAGATGAACTGCCGTAAGTTCATCTTCGCTGATGCCACCATTCGTCATGAGCCTAACAGACTCATGAAGAGTTCTTTCTGGGGAGACAATCTTTTCCCAGAAAATGAAGACTCCAGTGTCCTGGGCGAAGCAACCAGGGCTAACCAGAGTCTGCGCTCCCGTGGGGTATCTCCGCCTTTAAGCGGAAGACCCTGAGTCTAGCGGTTCCCAGAATAGGCCTGGGACACGTTATAGAAAGCACAGGAGACCACAACACCAGACGGTTGTTCAGGCAGTTCCGGTCTCGACGGTGAACCAACCGTCCACCTCCAAGGCTCAACCCCAATGGTATGTGCTGGTTCAACCAGCCCAATCCCTTGCTGCGCCTACGTACGTCTCCTCGCCGGCGTACAACCCTACCTATGAAGGCCGTGGGGTCTTTCATGGCCTTAATAGGAGCACAAGGGGGGGTAGAGGTCGAGGCCCCTACAGAGGCAGGGCTGGATCCGTCTCCCGGAGGAAAAGTGGCCGCGGTAGAGGAAACAAACCTGCTTCCTCCCACTGATACCAGTCAGGTAGGTGGACGCCTATACTGGTTCAGAGACCAGTGGTCCTTCAGTCCTTGGGCACACAGCATTGTGTCCAAAGGCCTGGGTTGGAGCTGGATCAGGGACCCTCCTCCCCTGACCAGGTTTTATCAACCCTCCTCCAAAGCCCTACAGGACTTTGTGACGGAGCTTCTCAACAAGAGAGCAATAAGAAAGTGAGGCACTCAAATTTCAAGGCAGGCTGTTCACTGTCCCCAAGAAAGATTCCGGCCAGCAGAGTGATTCTAGATCTGTCGCGTCTAAATCTCTACATACAATGCGACAAATTTCGCATGCTTACAGTTGCTCAAGTACGGACTCTACTGCCGGGTGGAGCCGTCACCACCTCTATCGATCTTTCAGATGCTTATTATCACGTCCCTGTTGCGCGGAACTTCTCTCCCTTCCTGGGTTTCAGACTAGGGAAACAGGCCTACTCCTTCAGGGTCATGCCTTTCGGGCTCAATATAGCCCCCAGGATATTCACGAAGCTGGTGGAAACAGTTGTTCAGCAGCTACGGTCCCGGGGGATCTCCCTAGCAGCATACCTGGACGATTGGATAATCTGGGCCCCAACCGTACAGGAGTGCAGGAAGGCTACAGCCATAGTGATCGAGTTCCTGGAGTCATTAGGCTTTCAATTGAACAGGGAGAAGTCCCGCCTGCCTCCGGAGTCTCGGTTTCAGTGGCTGGGTCTCCAGTGGGACCTAACCTCGTACAGGCTATCCCTCCCGCCGGCCAAGCGGAGGGAGATAGCCGCCGCTACCAGAAAATTTCTGAAGGGCAAAGCAGCATCCTGAAGGTCTCAAGAGAGGATTCTCGGCTCTCTTCAGTTTGCTTCAGTGACAGACCTGCTCTTGAAAGCAAGACTAAAAGACATAAACAGAGTGTGGCGGAGACGAGCCAATGTCAGGCTCAGAGACAGAGTCTCTTCAATCCCGCAAATCTTGAAGACAAGGCTTCGACCATGGTCCACAGTCAAAGGCCTTTGAAGTCTGTCCCCTTCAATTTCCCCCAAGCTCTGGTAATCCACACAGACGCTTCATTAAGCGGCTAGGGAGGGTACTCACCAAAACAAAAAGTACAAGGGACATGGTCTATAATGTTTCGACAGTTCCATATAAACACCTTGGAAGCTATGGCAGTGTTTCTAACTCTGAAGAAACTTTGCCCCGCCGGCCAGATTCACATCAGGCTGGTGTTAGACAGCGCCGTGGTGGTTCATTGCATAAACAGGGGCGGCTCCAAATCGAGTCGCGTAAATCAGGTGATGTTAGCTATCTTCTCCCTGGCGAACAAGCACGGCTGGCATCTGTCAGCCACCCACCTAGCGGGGGTGCAGAACGTGGTGGCGGATTCTCTGTCCAGAACTGCTCTGTTGGAGACGGAGTGGTCTCTGGACGGGGAATCGTTCAATTGGATCTGCCGCCGGGTTCCGGGACTCCAAGTGGATCTGTTCGCCACAGAGAGCAATCACAAACTTCCCTGTTATGTGGCTCCCAATCTGGACCCCCATGCCTACGCCACGGACGCAATGACCATAGATTGGAACAATTGGGAGAGGATCTACTTGTTTCCCCCAATAAACATGTTGTTGAAAGTACTACACAAACTCAGGTCATTCAAGGGCCAACTAGCCCTGGTAGCCCCCATTGGCCGAAGAGCAACTGGTTCCTCTGCTTCTGGAGCTCAAGTTGCGGTGTCATCAGATACCCAAACCCAGACTGACCAAAGTAGTACAAACCAAGACTGTGTCAGCTTCCTTAAAAATTCAGAATGCCCTGGTTTTATGGACTTTATAAAATTTGCTGCTAAAAAGGGAGCAAATATTGACCCCGTTAACACTCTGTTTCTAGAATCCGATAAGAGAGATTCTACTCTCAGGCAATATGATTCAGCAGTTAAAAAATTAGCATCTTTTTTGAAGGCATCTGAAGCTCAGGCTATGACTACTAACCTAGCGGTTACTTTCTTTAGATCATTGTTTGAAAAAGGCCTAGCTCCGGCCACTATTACTACAGCTAAATCAGCCTTGAAGAAGGTATTTTTGTATGGTTTTAAGATTGACCTTACAGATTCATACTTTTCCTCCATCCCTAGAGCATGCGCCCGTTTGAGGCCGGTAACACGCCCACATTCTGTTACCTGGTTCCTGAACGATGTTCTAAAATTAGCCTCTGATATTGATAACTCACAATGCTCTTATCTGGATCTGTTAAGGAAGACCTTGTTTCTGATTAGCTTAGCTTCAGGTGCCAGAATCTCAGAGCTATCTGCTCTCTCTAGAGGTGATGATCACATTGATTTCCTCGCGTCGGGAGAAGTTCTCCTTTCCCCTGATCATAGGTTCCTAGCGAAAAACGAAGACCCTCAGGGCAGGTGGTCCCCCTGGAAGGTGGTGCCTCTTCCACAAGACCGGTCCTTATGCCCAGTCTTTACCCTAAAGGCTTACTTACAAAGAACTCCTCAGTGTATGTCGGGTCCTCTCTTTATCAGGGAAAAAGGTGGAACTCTTTCTTTGAATGCTATAAGACAGCAAATTCTGTATTTCATTAAACAGGCCAACCCGGATTCAGTTCCTAAGGTTCATGATATCCGTGCGGTAGCTACCTCTACTAATTATTTTCATAATATGGATTTTGCTGAACTTACCAAGTATACGGGATGGAAATCACCTCTAGTGTTTAAACGCCACTATCTAAAATCACTCGAAGCTCTGAAATTCTCTACAGTGGCTGTGGGGAGTGTCATCCCCACCTTAATCATCCTTAACCCTTATCCTTTCCCCCCGCCCGCCTGCCTCATTTATTTCTCTGCCTGTTCTCCTGGATCAATCATGCCTCACTGCCTTACTCCTCATAATTGATACTAGTATTGCCATTATTATTGTTTGTCTTGGTGATTGTGTTTTGTTATGCTGTGTATTTAGATTTAAGCCTAGAGGTACTTGTGTTATTTTATTTTACGCTTCGTATACCTCACATTTTTTATACTGTATAAGATATATTGTGTATTTCTCTTATGTATAGTTTATATTTACCTGTCTATAACATTGTATTGTTGGGTGTTTTTGTTCCACCCGTACTTACCTGTGATTTGATTCTCTTTGCTTTGCTGAGATATCATATTAAATCTATTTTTTCATAGCATGTGTTTTTGTTCATGATCACCTTTTTGTTTATTTTGTATCTTGGCAGTCTTGACATGATTCTCCGTTACTATTTCACCGGGTGACACAGGGACGAACTCAGAAAAGGGATTTTGACAAAGGAAAAATCTATTTCTGAGGGAAGCCCTGTGTCACCCGGTGACCCTCCCAGTATCTGGTTCCCCCTGCTTTGGCAGGCCAAGCCTGAGGGTGGTGCTAGACTGGAATGAGTTCAGATGGCGCTGGGGTCGCCGCTTGCTTGGTTTGGGTGGGTGTGTGGGAGCTGGTACGGCTCTCCGCTCTTCGAGTTTTGCCATTGGGATGTCTTTCGAGTGTGGTTCTGTGGGTGTGATTCTTCACTCACCCTTATCCATACCGACGCCTTCTTGGTATAAGAAGGCGCTCGATCTAGGGATAGTAACCCCAGCATTCCTGATAGCTTTTTTTTCTCTGGTATATTTATTAATATTTATACCTAGAAATTGTGCAAGAAAGGAATTTCACCGGGTGACACAGGGCCTCCCTCAGAAATAGATTTTTCCTTTGTCAAAATCCCTTTTTGACAAAGGAAAAATCTATTTCTGAGGGAGGCCCTGTGTCACCCAGTGAAATTCCATTCTTACACGAATTTCTAGGTATAAATATTGCTAAATATACCAGAGAAAAAAGCTTTCAGGAATGATGGAGTTACTACCCCAAGATCGAGCATCTTTGATGAAGATGTCGGTATAACCAAGGGTGAGTGAAGGAATCACAACCACAGAGCCACACTCGATAGACATCCCCATGTCAATATCCACGAGAAGAGTGAGGGGCCGTACCAGCGCCCAGCCTCCCCAGCCCGCCACGCGGCGACTCCAGCGCCATCTGAACTCATTCCAGACTAGCACCACCCCCAGGCTTGGCATGAGCAAGTAACAGGGGCGAACCTGTACCTCAAAATATTCTAGGGGGTCACCGGGTGACACGGGGCCTCCCTCAGAAATAGATTTTTCCTTTGTCAAAATCATGCCTTTTTCTGAGCTCAGCCCCGTGTCACCCGGTGAAATAGTGTCAGAGAATCATGCCAAGACTGCAAAGCTACAACAGAATACAAAGGGTAATTGGAAAGAAACACATGCTATGGAAAAATAGATTTAATAAAAATATCTCAACAATGAAAATGGGCTTAACTATAAGTAAATACTGGTGGCATAATACACCTCACATCAAAAGAGTACAATGAAATAGCAAACTTAACCTAGGAACAAGGTAGAAACACAAACATGTAGTACAATAGGGGAAAATCAAAAGCCCCTACAATTCAATAAAATAACCAGTACTGTAATTACAAACTTAAACCTAAAGGCAATGAGATACAAATGAAAGACAAAAATATATAAGGTACATGAAGCAAAATAAAAACCGCTTCAGTACCTCTGACTAATTCTAAATCCACAACATATTAAATTCCAAAACACAAGACAAGCAATAATCAGATATACCAAAATCGAGAATGGCATGAACGATCCAGAAAGGCAGGCAGTGGAATAAATGAGGCAGGCAGGCGGGGGGGAAAGGAAAGGGATAAGGATAATTAAGGTGGAGAGATGACACTTCCCACAGCCACTGTAGAAAATTTTAGAGCTTCGAGTGATTTTAAATAGTGGCGTTTAAACACTAGAGGTGATTTCCATCCTGTATACTTGGTAAGTTCGGCAAAATCCATATTATAAAAATAATTAGTGGAGGTAGCTACTGCTCGGATATCATGAACCTTTGGAACTGAATCCAGGTTAGCTTGCTTAATAAAATACAGAATTTGTTGTCTTATAGCATTCAAAGAGAGAGTACCACCTTTCTCCCTGATGAAAAGAGGACCCGACTTAAACTGTGGAGTTCTTTGTAGGTAAGACTTTAAGGTATATACTGGACATAATGACTGGTCCTGAGGAAGAGGCACCACCTTCCAGGGGGACCACCTGTACTGAGGGTCTTCATTCTTAGCTAAGAACATATGATCAGGGGAAAGGAGGACTTCTCCGGACGGAAGGAAATTAACATGATCATCACCTCTAGTGAGGGCCGATAGCTCTGAAATTCTGGCACCTGAAGCTAAGCTAATCAGAAACAAGGTTTTCCTTAACAGATCCAAGTATGAGCACTGAGAATTATCAATGTCAGTGGCTAATTTCAAAACATCGTTGAGGAACCAGGTAACGGAAGCAGGGCGAGTTACTGGTCTCAAACGGGCACATGCTCTGGGGATGGAGGAGAAATATGAATCTGTAAGGTCAATATTAAAACGGTACAAAAATACCTTCTTTAAGGCTGATTTAGCTGTAGTAATAGTGGCCGGAGCAAGGCCTTTTTCAAACAATGACCTAAAGAAAGTAACTGCTAAGTTGGTTGTCATAGTTTGAGCTCCAGATGCCTTTAAAAAGGACGCCAATTTTTTGACTGCTGAATCGTATTGTCTGAGAGTAGAATCTCTCTTGTCTGATTCCAAAACAGAGTGTTGATTTGGGTCAATGTTTGCTCCCTTCTTTGCAGCAAACTTTATAAAGTCCATAAAACCAGTGCATTCTGAATTCTTAAGGAAGCTGACACAGTCTTTGTTTGTACTACTTGGGTCAGTCTGGGTTTGGGTATCTGATGACACCGCAACTTGAGTTCCTGCAATAGAGGAAACCAGTTGCTCTTCAGCCAATAGGGAGCTACTAGAGCTAATTGGCCGTTGAATGACCTGAGTTTGTGTAGGACTTTTAACAACATGTTTATCGGAGGAAACAGATATATCCTCTCCCAACAATTCCAATCTATGGACATCACATCTGTGGTGAAAGCCTGGGGGTCCAGGTTGGGAGCCACGTAACAGGGAAGCTTGTGATTGCTCTCCGTGGCGAACAGATCCACTTGGAGGCCCGGAACCCGGCGGCGAATCCACTTGAAGGAGTCCCCGTCCAGAGACCACTCCGTCTCCAACGGAGTAGTCCTGGACAGGGAGTCCGCCACCACGTTCCGCACCCCCGCTAGGTGGGTGGCTGACAGATGCCAGCCGTGCTTGTTCGTCAAGGAGAAGATAGCTACCATCACCTGGTTTACGCGACCTGATTTGGAGCCGCCCCTGTTTATGCAATGAACCAGCACAAGCCTGATGTGAATCCGGCTGGCGGGGCGAAGTTTCTTGAGTGTAAGAAACACTGCCATAGCTTCCAAGGTGTTTATATGAAACTGTTGGAACATTGCAGACCACGTTCCTTGAACTTTTTGTTTTGGTGAGTACCCTCCCCAACCGCTTAATGAAGCGTCCGTGTGAATTACCAACGCCGGAGGGGGAAATTGAAGTGGAACCGACTTCGACAGGCCACTGGCCGTGGACCATGGCCGGAGTCTTGTTTTCAAGATTCGCAGGATTGAAGAGACCCTGTCTCTGAGCCTGACATTGGCTCGTCTCCGCCATACTCTGTTTATATCTTTTAGTTTCGCTTTCAAAAGCAGGTCCGTCACTGAGGCGAATTGAAGGGAGCCGAGAATTCTCTCTTAAGACCGGCGGGATGCTGCTTTGTCCCTCAAAAATTTCCTGGTAGCGGCGGCAATCTCCTTCCGCTTGGGTGGCGGGAGGGACAACCTGTACGAAGTCAGGTCCCATTGGAGGCCTAGCCACTGTAACCGGGATTCCGGAGTCAGGCGGGACTTCTCTCTGTTCAGCTGAAAGCCTAACGACTCCAGAAATTTGATCACTATCCGTAGCCTTCCGGCACTCCAGAACTGTCGGAGCCCAGATTATCCAATCGTCCAGGTAAGCCGCCAGGGAGATTCCCCAGGACCGTAGTTGCTGAACGACTGTTTCCACCAGTTTCGTAAAAATTCTGGGGGCTACATTGAGTCCGAAAGGCATGACTCTGAAGGAGTAGGCTTGATTCCCGAGTTTGAAACCCAGGAAGGGAGAGAAGTTCCGTGAAACCGGGACGTGATAGTAAGCGTCTGAAAGATCGATAGAGGTGGTGACGGCTCCACGCAGAAGTAGAGTCCTTACCTGAGCTACCGTAAGCATGCGAAACTTGTCGCATCTTATGTAGCGATTTAGACGTGATAGATCTAGAATCACTCTTTGTTGGCCGGAATCTTTCTTTGGGACCGTGAACAACCTGCCTTGAAATTTGAGATGCCTTACTTTCTTTATTGCTCTCTGGTTGAGAAGCTCTGTTACAAAGTCCTGTAGGGTTTTGGAGGGGGGTTGGTAAAACCTGGTCAAAGGAGGGGGATCCGTGATCCAGCTCCAACCCAGACCTTTGGACACAATGCTGTGTGCCCAAGGGCTGAAGGTCCACTGGTCTTTGAACCAGTAGAGGCGACCACCTACCTGATTGGTCTCAGTGGGAGGAAGAGGGCTTGCTTCCTCTACCACAGCCAGATCTTCCCCGAGAGGCGGATCCAGCCCTACCTCTGTATGGGGCGCGACCCCTGCCTCCCCTTGCACTTCTATTGAGGCCGTGAAAGACCCCACGGCCCTCATAGGAGGAGTTGTACGCCGGAGAAGAGACGTACGATGGTGCAGCAAGAGGTTGGGCTGGTTGAACCAGCACGTATTGGTGGGGTTGAGCCTTGGAGGTGGAAGGTTGGCCTACTGCCGAGACTGGGACAGCTTGAACCACTGTCTGGGGATGAGGCCTCCTTCTCCTGAAGCGTTTCCCCGACTTAGCCTAGGAACCACCAGCTTCGGGAGTTTTCCGTTTAAAGGCGGAAATACCCCACCTCGCTCGTAGGCTCTGATTAGCCCTTGTAGCTTCGCTCAGGACCTTCGAGACTTCATCCTCTGGGAAGAGGTTAGTCCCCCAGATGGAGCTCTTCATGAGCTTATTAGGCTCATGACAAATGGTGGCATCCGCGAAAATGAATTTGCGGCACTCCAACTTAGCCACCATGAAGTCATACAGGTCTGACTGAAAACCTGCCAACAGGGATTTAGCCAGAACCTGGAAGAGCTGTTCGTCTGCGCATGAGACGGCCACCGCCTCTGACAGACACAAGGAATTCAAAGACCGGCTCAGTCTCGTCCTTGCCTCAAACTCCGTCTTCAGGAGAGCTTCTGGGAGTTTGGGAAGCTGCTCACTGAATTGTGAGGACGCACGGAAGGCATCTAATTTACCCACCATGAAAGTAGATGGGGCGTCCCTCCAGAACTCCTCACCCCCCAGGAATGTGGAGTCCGTCTCCCTGAGCTAAGGCAAAGGTTTGCCTTCGAAGCAGGCCTGAGCAGTCGCCAAAGCACTGTCCCTCAAGATGGAAGACTTGGAAAAGCCCTGAAAGGAAGAGGTTGATGAAGAAGGGGAATCAAAAAGGGTGCCCGCCCCCACTGCCTCACTTACCTCACCACCTACCTGGTCTTGCTCGGTATTCATAGGCTCTAAATCCAGGTCTAGAGCGGCAACGTCTTCTGAAACCTCCGCGTAGAGGGTCTCATCTACGAGTGGCTGGGTCACGACCCGGATCTGCTCAATGATGGGGGCGGCCACTTCAGTTGGTACGGCCGCGGCGATCCGGCCTCCGGGGTAGAGAAGGTCTCTCCACTTCTCGTCGAGGACGTATGGCTTCCCCGACGGAACGTTTCTCCCAAACCCCGCCACCCAAGCGCGGACGGACTCAAGAGCCTCTTTTTCGAGGACTCGTCAGCCTGAAAAAAGGGGGTGAGTCAAAGGGAGGCTAAGAAATACCTAAATAAAATAAATTACAAAATATCGTGAAACATTGCAATATGGAAGGCAGAATTAACATGCGGGTGGAAAGCAAATAGCTTACCGACTCGTCCTGGGTGCACCCGCAAAAAGCAAAGCACACCTCGCAGCCCTCCAGGTGCCACACAATCAGATCGTCCAGTCGGACCGCACAACCAGCGTGGGTCCGACACACCACATGGCCATAGGGTTGCTGAAGAGTGGCGGAACACCCGGGCTCCTCACAGCGAACAGTCTGTAAGTGAAAACAGTAAATGAGCTTACCTTCCAAAGAAACTTAAGCTAAGCAGGCAAGGGTATTTCAGTAAACCACCGGAGTACTCCGGCGGAATGAAAAACCTCGTCAGAGACGGGCCTACTAAAAAGTAACTTAATTTAAGGTAAACTGGGTACAAACCCCCCCGACTGCCGGAGTAAACCGGCGGAACGAGGGAGCCGAATCGACGGGACCTTCACCGCGAGGGATGCCGGGAACAGAACGGCGGAACCCAGGGGTGAAATCACCAGACTCTATGACCATCATGAAATAAAAATAAATAAATTTCCACTCAACAGCGGGTGAACCGGAAATTCAAAATAATTAACATCTATCGGCGGGGTAAGCCGCCGGGGCATAAATAAACACACACTAGTCCACAGGCAGGGATGAACCACCGGGGAAACATAACATAAATAAGATGGCAAAGTAATTGGTTAACAAGACAATATAAATCTACGTTCCCCGGAGTCCGGAACCACCCACACCGGAGATCTCAGGACCTTATCGTAGAGAACCAAAGAGGGGTGAGGCTGCCAAACACCACGATCCACTGGGGCAGATGTAAGCGCCAGTCAACCCAACTAAAGCATCTCGAACGCCGGAACAAACATAAAACAAGGTCGAGAATAAAACCCGGAGACGTTCGAGAACCTGCTCGATCCTAGGAGAGCGGGTGAACGAATCATTGAGCCCAGCAATGAGTCACCTGGAACCAGCTCTGGGAGGGAGCGAATCCCTCAACCAGAAAGATTCCCAACATGGGGTGAGAGTCGGACACCGACATCACCCACAAGAGAAGAAGATGACGAGAGCTGGACCCAAAACAGGGTAGGGGGGGGGGGTGGAGTGGACAGGGAAGGTAGTAGGCCAGAGCAGAGGCGAACAGGAGACTAGGGAGAAACTCACCCGCTCAACTGCATGATACCTATCATAGCCTACACCTAAGGGAAAGGGAAAAAACGACCAAGACCTCTGTACTCTCACCTATAAACATAGACGTAGCCTATGAGCAAAATAAAAAAGGGGGGGAAGAGAAGGAAAAGGGGAGAAAAAGGGAACAACAGGGAGAGAATTTCCGAGTCGAAGACCAACCAGAGCCGAATGTAAGGGAGGTATAACGCTCGTGGAGGAGAAATGCCCACAGAAAAAACTTCAACCCCTTCGTAAAGAAGAGGGAGGAGAATGGGGACTTACTCCACACCCAAACAACGGACAGGAAGGCACGACAACAGAAATCCCTCAACCAGCTGACCCCATCCTCTCGCTTAACCTAACTCAAGGGAACGGAGAATAGGAGGTCAAGGGGACAATAAAAGCCTAACGTACACTAGGCTGGGACAAAATTAACCAAATAAATCACCAAATGTGTGTGAAATAAACAATATAAATTAAAATAAAAATATACTGTGTTTGGCGCATAGCCTAACCGAAGGAAGCGACAGGATGAGCCTGACGTCCCCACGGAATAGGACAACACAGAGATAGCATGATGTCGAGCATCAGCCAATAAAAATAATGAATATAAATATAATTATTAAGCTAAAATGTCCAAGAGGAAACATCCCGGGGAGAAAACTAAGCGGGAACAAAACGGGAACCCGATGCGGGAACCCAAGGAACGGATCAAAAACATTATCGTTAAAAAGAAACCGAACAATCCGATTTAGAAAACCACCAGGATGAGACCTATGGGGAAGCATAAGGGATGAGCCGACCAGGAAAAACCCAAACAGAACAAGCCGAGTGGGTAAACCTCGCGGACAACATGGCTGGCTGGGGGACGCCGTAGCGTCATAACAAAGCCACGAATAATAATAATTACGGGCTAAGACAGCCAACAAATCATAAGACAACCCCAAAATAAGATGGTACTTAACTTGGACATGGTAAAGCTGCTCGACGACATGACAAAGATGCGAAATAAGCCGAAAAACACAGGCTAACAAAACACAGTAGCGTAAAAATCAAGTGCTAGAAATGGAATGAGTTCAGATGGCGCTGGAGTCGCCGCGTGGCGGGCTGGGGAGGCTGGGCGCTGGTACGGCCCCTCACTCTTCTCGGGGATATTGACATGGGGATGTTTATCGAGTGTGGCTCTGTGGTTGTGATTCCTTCACTCACCCTTGGTTATACCGACATCTTCATCGAAGATGCTCAATCTGGGGGTAGTAACTCCAGCATTCCTGAAAGCTTTTTTCTCTGGTATATTTAGCAATATTTATACCTAGAAATTCGTGTAAGAATGGAATTTCACCGGGTAACACGGGGCCGAGCTCAGAAATCCCTTATTTCTTCCTTTGAGAAACAAACCTTTGTCTTTTATATAGAAGCTCACTGCTTGAGTAGGAGGTATTGTCCAAAGAACATAACTAACATTGTTCTCCCAAACCAATATCGTCAGCTTTAAGGTCACACATATATGCAGAGGGAAGATGACTCCTGTAACCACCTGTATAGCCCAGCATATTAGATGCTCAGGGTGACAGGGCCCTTTGCCAAGTACTGTATTACTTGTTTGTAATCTTACTCTACATAAACAGAACTTTCGTCTTCCATGAAAAATGGGATGACCCCTTAGAGAGTAGCATATTACTGTGAAACTTTGTTGAAACTGGGACCAAATGAGTTGCATCTACACACCAAAAAAAGTCAGCAATCAGATGCTTTGCTGTATGACTAACCTGCACCTGACACTAGTCACTGGCTACTGACATAAAATAATAAAAGGGAAAATGCACCAATCATCTTTTCACTTGTCATTCATCTGACCTTTCATCACCAAAAACCTTAGGTGAGATGCTGTTCTGTCTTAGCATAGCTAAAGTGGTTACACAACCAGTTAGGTAGCCCAACAAGTCCAAAAGACAAAGTATCTAAGGACTTATAAGTGATCCCTCACGTGAGAAGAGGTATAATAAGTCCTCTACACATGAACTTTCAAAGACAGTAACATCCACATACACTTGCATGAATTTTTTTCAAGTAAGTGCAAAACTCAAAATTACTGTAGCATTTCAAAATCATGTCTCTGCCACTTGACATCAAGAAGGATGCTAAGCTTTGAGTAACCAATAAGAGTAGTCACATGCAGGCCTTTTCACCAAATGATTGTGCTCTCAGGGTACAGTTGAACCTCTTAAAATTGGCATTCTGTGGTCCAAGAACTCTCATGGCTCAGCTTGATTTTGAATCAACCGCCATTAGTTAATTGAGTGGCCATAAGGGCAGCACCACATATTGTTTACAAATTTCCAACAGCAAAAATTGCCATGTCTCTTTTGTTTTTACGAAAATAACTGTTAGTAATGAAAATGTATGAAGTGAAATTGTTTTCGATATTAACTTTAAATGAATACTATACAGGCTTCCCCAGTTATCATCAGCCTCAGTTATTGAAAATCTGGTTTTATGGCATTTGTCTAGTGCCGCCAATAACTGGATTTTCGGCGTCAATCTCCACTTATCAGTGCCGATAACTGGAGATTGGCGCTGATCACCACTTAAGAGCAGCGCTGATATGCGGCTATCAGCGCTGATAAGTACTGATATCGCCTATTTCCGGTTACTGGTGATTTTCAGTTATCATCACATCGTCGGGAACGGAACCCCCACCAATAACTGGGGACTGCCTGTATATATATTTTTTTAAAGATTCCACTTGAGAAGGCTCTACCAAGTCAAAACTTTTAATCAAAACAATGAGACATTTGGCAACGCATGAATTCCTTACTCTTAGAGTGCTTGGAAGACTTATAGGTGATATGGTTTTGATAATTTCTTTTATACAGCTGTATATTTACCCATTTGATATGCCACCCATGAGATTAGATGATGCTAGAGGTAAGAAGCACAAGCATTAATCTTTATCTATTCTACAAAATATTTCTCTCGTTAGCAAATGTTTAGTGGTCATTTTCCTCTACAATCAAAATAAATGATGAAGAAACTAATAGCAATAATTATGAAGATAGTAAATTTTGGAGATGAAAGTCACCGATAATATTCTGCAGATTCTGAGAAAAGTTAAGTACTGTAGTTGATTTATGGCTAGGCTAACTCGGGAATGCAAGCTAAATGTGTCAAATAAAGTACACTACTTTACAGAAAATTATACAATATGAAATTATAAAATGATAAAGAAAAAATATATAAGTAATAAAATGATAAAAAATAGCGTCAGAACTTAGCCAGGTAGTAGGCTAAATCAGCAACTAGGCTATTTGTATGTGGAATTAGCTTGTAGGACTATGTTTACATAGGAGATTCAGTTTTTAGGGATGTATTACATTCTGGGATTTTCTGTGGTCTGGCAGTGGCCTGGTCCCAAGGTTCCTGGATTAAGAGGTTGGACTGTATTGTATTTACTTTTTCTTCACTTATTGTGAGATCAATTTTATCCTCATGACATTGGGTGTAAAAGTGCAAAAGCAGTGGTGATGAAGCTGGTAGTGCTAAGAAATAAAATAAAAATACCTTAGTTTTACCAGACCACTGAGGAGCTGATTAACAGCTCTCCTAGAGAGGGCTGGCCCGAAGGATTACACTTATTTTACGTGGTTAAGAACCAATTGGTTACTTAGCAACGGGACCTACAGCTTATTGTGGAATCCGAACCGCATTATAGCGAGAAATGAATTTCTATCACCAGAAATAAATTCCTCTAACTCTTCATCAGCAGGCCGGGGAATTGAACTCCAACCCATCGAGTGACAGTCCGCACCTCTACCGACTCATCCAACAAAGAGTCTGGCGGTGCTAAGAAGCGCCAGGCCATCACAATGGAGAGTAAGGTTAAAATAATAGAGATGGAGCAAGGAGAGAAAGACAATGGTCAGCATCGCACACCTGTGTAATGTGAATCCTTTCACCAATGGCACAATTCTCACGAACAGAGATAAAATAAGGAACAAGTGAAGATTTTTGTGCAAATGATATATACCATTATTTCAAACAAACATGGAAAGTGATCAAGGAAATGGAAAACCTTATGCCAATTCACAAAAAATGTCTATACTGTATATACAGTATGAGAGAGAGAAGTATGAATATTCTCAATAGCAGCAAACAGCAAGATAAGCTAATGGAAAACTATGGAAATAAAAAAAGGAAGAACTCTCAGCAGTTGGTTGTTAATTTTATCCAAAATCAATATCAGAAAAAAACATTACCACTTATACTGTACAAGCATTTACTTGAGACTTCTAATGAATTTACATAAAAAGTCTACAGTATACAAATATGGGAGAGGTGTGCTACAGTCAGTTGTCAACAGCAAGATCAGCTGACAGAAAACAACACTTGGATGTTTTTGATACAAGTTGAGGGGTAGGTGGAGGATGGTTGTTTGCTATGCAAGAGGAGAACTGTTATTTAGGGTAAGCTCAGCCAACAAGACTGGAGCCAAGTGTAATGCAGCCAAGGCCTCCCCAAAATTAATGCACTCCCAAAAATGATGTCTAGCTCAGCTGCTTGAGGATATGGAGGGAAGGAGCCTTTTTGTCACCTAACACAACTCCTCTCATCCAAGTTGTGGATGAGCATTTCACCTCTGGTTTCAAGACACTTTACGCCAAAGCCCTATTGCAGAGGTGCTTTGAAATGACTTCTTATACAGAATAAACCCCCAGAGAGTTCTGGAAGAACTCCTTCATCATCCTCTATCATAAGCATCACAGACAAAGCCTAAAGAGGGATATCTCTTAAAGGATCAAGAGCTCTACCCGGAGGAAAATGTGGCCAGATACTGTAACAGAAAGGGAATTTGAAGGCTTCAAGGTTGAGCCTGTTGTGGAAGAGATTGTCTCTGGGTAAATCCATGAGCTTGGAAGTCACTGATGATGATGTGGAGGACGTTCAGAGGAAGCAGCAATAGATAACAGCTGAGGATTCATCTTCAGAGAAAGAGGAAGGGTGTTTTTTGAAAAATATCACCCTGACAACGCTGTAGCAACCTGTGCTATAAATGGCTGAATGACAATACTATATCTAATTATAGGAAAACTTTAAACTGAAGACAAAAAAAATATCATTGGACAGGTTTTCAGTGAGAAAAAACTGAAACAGGAAATCTAAGAAGAAAGCAGTAAAGAGACAGAGGAAACAACCCAAACTACAAGTGCTATCAAGTCTCCCAATTACAGGTAAAGTGAGAACAAATTTTCATTTATTTCACCTGTTAACTTACATTTAGTGCTATGACTTCTGCACAATGTGGATTGTTCCGCCATCAGCAAAAGTCTCGATTAGAAAGGGGACACAAGAGTAGTTCTGTTCCAAGGGTGTCTAACATTATTTCAAACCAATGTGGGATAGTGATCACGAGATGGAAAAACTTCTCGGCTAAAATACAATACGTGTCTTTACAAACACACTGAGAGAGGTATGCATACTCTCTATAGCAGTAAATGGGGAGATCACTTAATAGAAAACTATGGAAAATAAAAAGTGATGGAAATAAAAAAGAAAGAACTCCCAGTTGTTAGTTGTTAACTGCAATCATAATCAGCAAAAAAAAAAAAAAAAAAAAAAAAAGAGATATTACCTCATTAACGAGCATTTACCTCTGACTTCTAACAAATTTACAAAGGGTACAAAAAAGCCTACTGTACACAAATATGAGAGAGGTGTGTGGACATTTAGGGGTAAACAGCAAGATCAGCTGATAGAAAACAATGGAAATAAAAAACTCAGTTGTTTGCTGAATTACACCTGGAATTAACAACAATGTGGCAGAATTTAAAAAACACAAAAACAATACACAACACAGATACACAGAACATATAACCACATACAATATTCATTCTGATCCTCGGTTGCTGGGAGATGGATGAAGGTGTCCACGGTCGCCAACACAGTAGACAAAATTACACAAACAAAACCGAAAAACAGACTTTCAACAAAAAAAAAAAAAAAACCAGCAAAAAGAAAGAGACACATGCACAGACAACAATGACATCCAACAGAAAACACACGACTCACGAAACATACAATAATCCACCATCAATGTCCACTTTGCACAGAACTCAGCTCAAGACTCACTCAAAACCGAAAAAACTCCCTCGACATTTGCACAGACAGACAGCACCGTAAACAAACTCGAACTAAAGACCCTCATTCCTCTTCCAACAACCGAAACACTCATTAACGACAACTACACTCTCTCTCTCTCTCTCTCTCTCTCTCTCTCTCTCTCTCACTCAAAACTTACGTTACTTTACAAAACTATCTTAACGGCAAACTAAAACACTCTCTCTCTCTTTCCCATGCTACACAAAAACTCATTCATCCCTCCACAATTCTCCCCCTTTAGCATTTTCCAACCAACACTTTTCACACTACATTCAAATTGCCTTACGCAACACCCACGGATGCTCACTAGCAGGTCCTTTAGAGCGCGTTCGCGGGCACGCAATCATTCTCTCAGACTCGCTCTCTCTTCCAGCAACATTCAGATTTACATTTTCTCCTCCATTCTCTCTCAGATTCACGCTATCTTCTTCACTATTACCACTCTCAATTTCATCCACAATCTCATCTATACCCTCTAACTCGTTCCCAAATACCTCCCCCAAATCTTCAACTAACCCATCCCATTCGCTCATTGACCTTTCCAATTCTTGCAACGATTCATTCATGCATTCAATCACTCGTATATTACTGCTACGCTCTCTTACTCTTACACTTTTGCTCACCTCCAACCATTCACTAACCCCTACACGTTCAGTCAACTCAGCTATATCAAACCCGCATATGCTATACATTCTATTCATACCATCCCATTCATCTGTATTACACGCTTTATCACTCATTTTCACTTTGGCACTCACACCCCTATCACACAACTTACGATCATTCTGTTCACTTACGTTCTTCCCTTTCTTACGTTTTCTGCCATACTCTATCAAAACAAATTGCTTCATGCACTCGTCAGTCTTTCCAGCAAAGCCTCCCTCATGCAACAACCCCTCACGCACATGCATCACACGCACCGCTTGCATCCTGGAGGATCCACCCATTTGAACCCCTTCACACTCAGTTTCCCGAATTCGCTGTCACAGTCACCCTCTTTCGTCTACATACACTTGATACATGCCCTTCCATTCCACATTCGACACACTTCGCTCTCGGTTCTGAACACATTCTCGCATAATGCCCATTCTTACCACAGTTGCCACATATTACATTCACTGGTACCCCTACAACCATTAGCAATATGACCCACCTGTCCGCACCTGTAGCATTTAACCCCTATCTTTCGTGACACTCACTTACCAAATGTCCCGATTGCCCACACCGAAACACGCTCCTAAAGCCCACCTACACTCATTCTTTGTATGTCCTTCCTTTCCACATCTAAAACACTTCGCTCGACTTCCACTCACCGACCTTCCCTTTGTACACTACTATCCCTAACCCGTCCAACCCGTTGTTCCCTTACAAACCCACCATTCATCCTCACTGGCACCTCCACATTACTTGCTCTTACACTCCTATCTATTATACTATCGGCCATTCTCATTGGGCCCCTCAACACTGCATCCCTAAAGCTTCCAAACTCTGGCACTCTCTCATCTACCCCAGCCCTTACACTCACACTTCTGCTCTCTTTTATAACCCTGTCAAGCTCATAATCTTCTACAATTTCCAAAATTTCTCCCCAAGTCAACCTTTCACTCGTCCATCTTTTCTTCTCCTTCCGCTTCAAGTTCACAAATTCTCTAACTCCATCTGGCACTGTCCCTAACAACTTCCGTACTAACTCCTTACATTCATCTATCCCATCATCCCCAAACTTCTTCCTTGCCAACGTCTCCAGCCTACAAGCATACAGTGACAAGGTTTCCCCAGCTTTCATTCTTGCCTCATCAAATTCATTCTTCCTCTTATACTTAACACTCGCTTTCATACGCCTCGCTTGCTCAACTAGTCTAGCTTTCACTTTGTCATACTCAACATCTCCCACACTCATAATAACCCTATACATATCAAGCAAAAACCCTGTCAAATATTCTCCTAACTCTCGTGCCCACACTCTCTTACTTTCCCCATACTTATCCTGACAAAACCTTTCATACTCCCTAAAGAAATCATGCACATCCCTACTTCCATACTCATTATACTTTTCACACCGGGGTACCTCCCTCACATACATAGCCTTTTTCACTTCTTTCTCACTTTCACTCTCACTTTCGCTACTTTCACTCTGTCCTTTCATACCCTCTTCCGAATACAAAGAGTCCACTTACGCACTTACATTCATCTTACTCATTACACTCTTCTTCTTCCTCTTTTTATCCACTTTTATCCATTCACCTCCATCCACCTCACTATCACTAGTATCTTCACCCTCTCCCTTCTTTCCTGCCTTTCCCACTTCCTTGCCCTTCTTACCAGTTTCCTTTCCTTTTCCCTTCTTCCCTTTTTCTTCCCCTGACTTATCCTTACTTTCCCTCTGTCCCTTCCCTTGCTTTTCATTCCCCTTTTCCTTACCCTCTCGTTTCTTACTTCCTATTTCCACATCACTTTCATCACTCACGCTTCCATTCACTTCTTCCTCCTTTTCTTTCTCTCTTGCCCCTTCACGCGTTCCAGAGGACCTGCCTCCAACAGCCCCTTCTCCAAAAACACCCTTGAACATACCTTTCACCATTTCTTCCACACTTTTCATCATTCCCTCCAACTTTTTATCCATCCTCTCTTCCATTCTCTCTTCTGACTTTTTCATCTCCCCTTCCATTTCTTCTTTTGCACTCCTTAGCATTCCCGCCATCTCCTCCAACTGACTCCTCAACTCCTCATTCTCACCCCTCAGCCTCCCATTCTCCTCTCTTGCCAGCCACAACTCCTCTCTCAACCTCACCAGTTCCTCTTCCATTTCCTCCAGTCACACTACTAGCCACTAATCTCAATTGCAGCTGCAACGCCAGCTGCCCCACGTTGGGCGCCAAATATTATGTGGCGGAATTTAAAAAACACAAAAACAATACACAACACAGATACACAGAACATATAACCACATACAATACTCACTCTGATCCTCGGTTGCTGGGAGATGGATGAAGGTGTCCACGGTCGCCAACACAGTAGACAAAATTACACAAACAAAACCGAAAAACAGACTTTCAACCAAAAAAAAAAAAACGAGCAAAAGAAAGAGACACATGCACAGACAACAATGACATCCAACAGAAAACACACGACTCACGAAACATACAATAATCCACCATCAATGTCCGCCTTGCACAGAACTCAGCTCAAGACTCACTCACAACCGAAAAAAACTCCCTCGACATTTGCACAGACAGACAGCACCGTAAACAAACTCGAACTAAAGACCCTCATCCCTCTTCCAACAACCGAAACACTCATTAACAACAACTACACTCTCTCTCTCTCTCTCTCTCTCTCTCTCTCTCTCTCTCTCTCTCTCTCTCTCTCTCTCTCAAAACTTACGTTACTTTACAAAACTATCTTAACGGCAAACTAAAACTCTCTCTCTCTCTCTCTCTCTCTCTCTCTCTCTCTCTCTCTCTCTCTCTCTCTCTCTCTCACAGAACGTTGGGAAATGCTACACAAAAACTCATTCATCCCTCCACAACAATACAATAACTCTTTTTAGAAGTATTTATTTCTGTATGAGTAGCTGCACATACTTAGATATTTTTTCTACAAGTTGAGGGGGGGGGGTTGTCTGCTGATGCAGGAGAAACTGCACCCTAGGGTGACCTCAATCAAAGAGATGAGCTAGGCAAGGAGCAGCAGAGGCCTCCTCAAGATTAATACGTTCATGGAGAAACATGATAATTCCAAAAATACCGCTCTACCTCAAATGCTTAAGATTCTGGTGGAGAGGGGCCTTCTGAGCCCAAAATCTCACCAAGGGCACAAGCTGGATCTTCTCCCACAGGAGAAAGTCACAAATGTCTCCTCCCTTGTCCATTCCTGGGATCACAGTGCCTGGAGGGTGCACTAGGTATACTGGGTAAACAACCACAGGCCCTGGAATTCTTGCCAACTGAACGCTGTTCATATTGAGAATCAACCAACACATTCCCACTATACCAAGTAAGTAACCAATGAGCTAGTAGAGGAACGGGAAAAGGCACATGCACTTCCCATGTCCATGGCAAGTCACATATATAAAGAGGTGTGGATCCCAAAAAGGGATCTAATGTCAGCAAGAGAATGCTCTGCATTTACACAATCCACAGACCTCGTACGCTCTGAATGAGAAGGAAGTGCTAGCTGAACCAAATGTGCCTTCAAGGAAGCATCAGAAGAACAGCCTATCCCATTACATGCAGAGACAATAGGTTGCATGTGCTTCAGCCAGAGTTTCTCTGGAGAGGCACTGAAGGGTGAGCCAATCCTTTCCTATGCACAAGCACAATCCTGAGACTCAGTAAAAGGGGAGTGGGCAGGATGTACTGATGCATCCACAGGTTAATCCAAAGAGAAATGCATGGGCAAGTTGGGAGCAGTCTTCATGTCTAAGCAGGTCACTTCAAGGTACAGAGAATCATCAGTGAAGCCCATGCCAGATCTGTCTAAATTAGATGATAACCTGTAGGTGATCATGAGCTACTGCTTCCCTGAGAAAGGGAAGAGCAGTCATACAAAGCCCCATGGGAATGGGACTTTTTACAAGAGGACTTCTTAGACTTCCCTCTTCCTCCTATGTAAAGAGTCAAGGATGAGGACAAGGAGGAAGACAAGCTTGACAAGGCAAAGGAAAAGGATAAAGAATGTTATGGACATTTCTTGTCTTTCCCCTTTTGAGTCTTTCCCATCTCCAATGCAGGAAGACAGGTCAAGGCAGAAAGAGACACTGCTGTATGTGCAGCAGACACAGGATGGCCTGCCATTGTGAAAACCAATGCTACAGGAGGGTCATTGTCCTTGGCAGATAGTGAGGCAGCAGCAGCAGGAGAAATTTCCTTCTTCTTAGCAGCCAGGCTGTCTAAGACGGCCACAAAAGATGGACTATTTGGGATGCTGAGGGTAAGCCAGTTATTCTGCAGGTAGTCTAAGGTCTACAACTTGCTACGTGGAACACCAAGCCTGTTAGTGAATGAGAGAGGTGAAGCAAGAGCTCAAATCGGTGCCCTACTGAGAACAGCATCAAAATCGCCCTCTGACTAGAGTGGTCAGCAACCTTCACCCTATGAGTACCCTCTCAGGACCAAGAGGGGGAAGTACCTACAGGAATGGGTACTCTTGCTACCAAACTGCAAGGAAGACCAACCAGCACACTCCTTGTGGGGAGAAAATGGGGTGTATGTATACTTTCCTCTTACAAGAGAAGCAGTACCTGTGAGGGTCAATGGTAGCAGGATACATGAAATGCCCACCAGGATGTCCAAGGCCCTCAGAATATCTTTATTTTTTTTCTTTTCTCCATTATTCAATACAAAAAAACACACACACAAAATGACAAACAGCCAAAGCCAAAACAGAGAGCAAAATACTCATCAATCATCCAAATACAACTGATAGACAAGGGAGCAAGTATAGTGAGACATCTGCTCCTCATGGCAGCTGAAAAAATTTACCTGGTGATGGAAGGTGAGTTAGGGATATTCTCAGACTTACCCCCAATAACAACCAGTTAACTACCTATTTACCAAGTCCAACAACCACATCCCAACTCATGCTCAAGGATACTCCTACATAAAAGATGATGGTTTGTAATTCTGTAGGAACAAATCACAATTTTTGGATCTATTTCCTATGATGTATTTCCCGTGACCAGGGATCATTCACCGAAATGATTCCTAGGTAGTTAACTAATAGTTAACAAGGTATTTAATTGGTGTTAGGTGAGTGGAGGGAAGTCCCCACACACCTGGCTCTGGATTCTAAATCTAAGAAAAATACAAATTACTTTAATGGTAATTTTTCCCTAAGTGAATACAAACCATCACCTTTTTATTTACCAACCTCATGGTGGGAGGATAGTCTTTCAACTAACTGGCACGCTGAATCCCCTCCTAGAAATCTTATGCCTCTGGTCAAAACTGTGAGCAAAGGTACAATGACTCTTGTAACCTTCTACACAATCTGGCATATGGATATGTATGGCTCTGAGCCAGAGTGAGATTTATCTGAACTCTCATTCTTGGAAAACTTAAGACAACTTAGTTCTACCCTAAAGGCAGGGTAGCACAGGTCGAAAGGCAGCCAGTATCTGAGTTCACCTTTTGGTAGTGACACACCTCTTTTGATGCACAATAATGGCATAAGAGGGTTGCCTTTAAGCATCACCTGATAATCCTTATTTAGCACCATGATATTTAAACAAATATTGCAGGAAAATATTTAAATCACTTGAACAGGCCATGACTACATGGCAATCCTTATGGCAACACTCACACCTCAACTCAGTGACGAGAAATAAATGTTACCCATGAGATTTCATGTGAGAAAGATACAAAATCTCCTCATCTCAGCACATCTCATGTATATTTTTCCATAAATATACTTACAGTATGTTGCTATTTTGAGTTATTACCTTTCACGGCACTAAGTCAGCTGTCCTGTAATTGTAATTCTACAGTGTAAAGTACAAAAAATTTTTTTTATACCATGAGCACTTGCAAATCTTCCTCTTTCCACTGATATGTGTTTTTTTTAAATTGGCAGACCTTAAAGTCTGCCAGGTCTTGAGGTGTTGTTAATGTATATTTAGGCTGGCCAGCAAGGATCACTCAAAACTGATGGCTTTACCACTGCCCCCACCACCTTGTTAAAAGGGAGAGAGGAGGGAGTCACACCTTATGTGCACGAGCTATAAGATAGGATCCCCAACTGTGAAGTCTGATTCACCACTGCCCATCAAGCACATACCCACCCTGACTGTTACATTGCAGAGGAAGGAACAACCCCCAGCCTTCTGCCATCTGAGCATCTTAGACAAGACTTCACAACCTGATAAGCAGCCAACACAGGTCTTAAGGAGAAGGATCCAATGACTTGTGGGTGATAACTCCAAACACATGCTCTTATTATTTGTAACCAGAAAAAAAGGATGTTCTTTTGACTGCCGGTACTTCAAAGGGACCTTGACGCTCCACCCTGTTGGGTTCTCATAGATAGTGCCACAGGGATTGTACTAAGCACAAAAGCATCTCATCCAACTCCCCAATAACAAATTCTCGGAGGGAGGTGACCAAGTGATCTGAGTCTCTTGTCCAAAACTGGCAGTGTTCTGAGTTTGTCACAAACTCAGAACAAGAGCAAGATATGATACAAAAGCTGTGCAATCCTTCAACATGCTATGACGAGGCTAAGGCTACCAGAATAAGTCTTGACAACAAGATCTCAATCCTAGGCCTCTCCCAAAGGCTCAGTGGTGCCTGAGCTAGGCTACAGTGTCACATCCTGCTTTGGAGGTTAAAGCTAACATGTATGGTGGGCAAGACTGTTCAAAGTTCCTATGAGTATGGACAACACTACTGGGGAAGAGAGGTCCATGCCCTTCAATCAGAAGACCTGGCTCAAGGCAGAGAAACAGACTTCACTGCATGGACTAGAAGAGCTTGTCCTCAAGAAGGTGGACGAGTAAGTCTGCCATCTGCTGCAAAGTAGCTCGAACTGGAAAGACCCCATCTTTGACGCAAATCAGACAAGATGGTCCACTCTCTGGTGCATGGTGCATGGTCGCTGAGGCGTTTTCAAAATACGTGCTAAAAGAGAAAAGCGGGCCAAGAGGAATCTCTAGACATGCTGACTACAAGAGATAGCAAATTGGGATACCAATTAGCACGGAGACAACAAAGAGTTACCAGGGTTATCTGGGACCCAGTCAAAAACCTAGGTTGTTCACTCCACAAATCAGACTGACAGGAGGAAAGGCAAAGATATCCAGATGTTCCAGAGGTCTGGATAAAATGTGCTAAAAACAAAGAACTTCCTGTAACAATGTGACAAACAAGTAGATCACTAGAATTCACCAAAGCTTGAAACGCATTTCCCCACACATGAAGGTAAGGAAGAAGGTAAGGACCAACTTGTTCCAACAAATTGGTCTAACCAGAATTTACTTGGCTGACAGCTTAACAGAGTTTCACCTACTGACTGAAGTGAAGGAAAACCACAGCCCTGTTTGTTGATACAGGCAGTCCCCAGTTATCGGCGGGGTTCCGTTCTTAGGGTGTGATGATAACTGAAAATCGCAGCTAACCGAAAATCGCTGATTTTCGGTGCTTTTTCGGCGAGTTTCGGAGCTTATCAGTGCCGAAAAGCGCCGATTTTCAGTTATCAGTGCCTCTGTTAGATATGCATTGGTGCCAATACCCAATTATCAGCACCGATAAGCGGAAATCTCATGAACACTACAGTGTCCCATCGTACAGTCTGGGAAAGTTTGCAGTGCTAGCAACATGGCTCACATTTCCAAGAAGCTTCTGTGCAGATGAGGCTTGTCCTCTGAAAACTAGCCTAAGGTGGACAGGCTACTATGGTGTGCTCGCCCACTGCTCCTTCAGTGCGTCAAAAGCTTCTCTGGAGGGGGTGGGGGGGAGCTAATAGGAACCCCCAGCAGGAGGTTCCTGCCATTTAGCCACCAAGCAAAGTCTCCCTTACTTACCCCCACCTCTCTCTCTCTCTCTCTCTCTCTCTCTCTCTCTCTCTCTCGTGCTAGTGTTGTTGGCCAGGAAAACAAGGTTGTTCACTATGCCAATGATGCAACACTTGTGGGTGCAGTAAAGTCTCCACTTATGAAAAATGAAGCTACCCTCAGCCTCAATCTGGACATGGACCAGATCAGGGAATGGTAGGGTATGAGGCTGAACTCCAGTAAAACGAAAACACTACTGATTAGCAAATCTTGTACAGATTTCCCACCCCATCCTCCCCTTCAGGTGGTGGAACTTTGCTGAATGAGTCTGTAGCTTTAAGTATTCTAGGTTTAACTTTTAACTCACATCTAACTTTTGAGAAATACCTAATGAAAGTTTCAGCAAATGCCGCACGGAAGTTAGGAATTGTTCGTAAGACATATATTTATAACAGTGATAAAATCAATGCAACCTGTTTTGGGTCATTTGTACTTCCTTTACTAGAATACTGTTCTCCGGCGTGCATGTCTGCTTCCGCCAGAGATTTACCTCTTTTAGATAAAATGGTTCATAGTGTAGGTTTCTGTTTCCTAATAGTAGTAGCAGTTATGACTTGGACCACTGACAGATGGTCTCTTGTTTGTCACTTTTTTCTTAAGTTGTGTATTCTTGCATGTCACTTTTTCCGCCAGAGATTTACCTCTTTTAGATAAAATGGTTCATAGTGGTAGGTTTCTGTTTCCTAATAGTAGTAGCAGTTATGACTTGGACCACTGACAGATGGTCTCTTGTTTGTCACTTTTTTCTTAAGTTGTATTTCAACAGAGATCTTTCACATGCACAATTGATCCTTGATCTCCTTTATCTGCCAAGAGCAACCAGATTTGCTGAATAGCAGCACCAATATGCAGTAAATGTCCCTTGCTGTCAAACTTCTCAGTTCCCGAGGTCCTTTATTCCTCACACTGCTGGACTGTGGAACAGCCCCCCTTCAGAGGATGTCAAGCAATTGGAACTTCTTCAGAAGTTCAAGTGAAAATGCAATTCATTACTATTACTAATACTGTACTATTCTTCTTGCATTTTGATACATTTTTATCTATTTATTAATTTATCTTTTCTTTTTTAATAACTGGTACCTGTTCTTATGTATTTCCCTTTATTTCCTCTTATTTCTCCCTAATGAACGCCATATTCTTTGGAAGACTGAATTTCAAGTCAATGCCCCCTGTGGGCTTGTTCCATATGAACAGGAGTTCATCTTCTGAATAATATGAATACAGTCAGCCCCATTCTATTTGTGGTTCCAGAATCACAGATTTTTCTGTGGAACTTATCTCTAAATTATTCGTGGAAAACTCGCCTATTCTTGGATTTTTTGCAGAGTAATATTCTGTACTTTCACATTATTTTCTTGACTAAATACTGTATGTACATATGCTGTACATTTTTTATGATAAAATAATGATTTACAGTATTAATTTTCAAATATTAATATTAAGTTTTTGAGATTACAGTAAATAATAAGATTAAATAAGATTACATAATGCAGTAACAATAATAATAATGCACTGAACAGCCACTCTGCAAAGTCCTGGCACACTTTTCAGCGCATTTCGGACAAGAGTTTACAAAAGAGTAACTGGCAACTTTCATGAGGCCATCCCTCACATGATATCACTCAGACTGTCACCATGTCATGTGTAGCCTACTACAGGAAAAAGAAGACTCATAGGGAGAGATAATGAGTGTGCTGTCTTTTTTATCACCAAATTTCCTTCTAATGTTTTCCCTTTTTTTCTTATTGATTTTAGCAGATGGTGATATTAACAAGGATGAGAGAGAGAGAGAGAGAGAGAGAGAGAGAGAGAGAGAGAGAGAGAGAGAGAGAGAGAGAGAGAGAGAGACTATAACCATAAGTATTTGTTTGCTCAGCATTGCTGCAACTAACTGCAGCATAGTCCATTAAGATATTACATAAATGATATATTGAATGTAACATGAATAAGCATATTTTCCTGTACTCAGCAGTATATTTACAATCTATACAACATTTTTCACATAGACCTGTATGTTTCTTATAGAGAAATAAAGGTAAATAAATAAGCAGATAAATTAACCAATAAGTGCAATGCATAGCCAAAGCATTACTAAAGAAAACTATAAATATAGTAGAAATTAAAGATCCATGCTCCCCTCCTCAAGTATGAACCCCTTTTGTCAATTAACATATAATCTCTCAGACACTGAACTCTATCATTTCACTGATGTTTATTTCGTTCCATTTAGGATTGACTCCCAGACTGGCTTGGCAAGTCTTATTTCATGGTTCCTGGTCTTGGTATTAATTGCATCCCCTTTATTAGTTATACTGTATAACCCCTAATACTTTCAATGGCACTCAAGTCAGGTGACTTTGCTGACCATTCAATTCCATTTGCATGTGGATGTTCTCTGAACCACTCTTTTCCAGTTTGGGCATTATGGACAGAAGAGTTGCCCATGACTACATATATTGGTTCTGGCTCGGGGAATAGCAGGGCTCTCAATGATGGCACCACCCCTTCCTCTAGAACGCTAATATATTGGGAACTGTTCAGTTTGGGTCTATTTCTGTAAGTTCCTCTGGACCAGTGATAGCCATCTATCTCCACAGGAGTGCTGCACTGATAGAACGATTGTGAAAGATGATGAAAATTACAATGAAAATGAAAGAGAAAATGAGCATAGATCCTAGGCTTACTCCCTATCTCCGTATATACGAAAGTATTCATATAACAATTTACATTTAAAATTTGTGAGGTGTAGATGGATCATTATCAAAGGAAAGACATACAAGAATAAAATGAAGTTTCTCTAAAATATGAACTGAATATAAGAGCTCTATAACAAAATAAAAGCATAATTTGTATAATAGACCTATACTCATACAAATATCTAATTCATATGATAGGTCTAGAGTGATATATAAAGATCAAATCCAAACTGTAGACGTACATTGATATAGTGTCATTTCATAATAGCCCTAAACTATAAAGAGATGTCTAACTGTCTCATCTTTATAATAGTCCTATGATGATATACTGTAAATGCCCTATTCTTATGATATAAGTTAGGACAAAGCCTTCATTCTTATAAATGAAACATTATGAAATAAAGCAATATGATTGTTATAATAGACTTGCAACACAAAAAGCAAGCTAAGATTCATCTTTAGTGACACCTTATTATTTGGACTGTTAGTCCTACCCTTTTTAAATTCAACTCTTACCCACATAACCCTTTCTTCATGTAATTTATTCAAAGCTTTCCATGTTTCCCTGGGACGCCAATAGTAAAGACCCATCCAATAAAGTTGACAGCCTACCAATTTATGTTAAATGGTTGGTTTTCCCCACACACACAGGCGAGTGACGTCATGATGAACAGTGTCACTCAGATACAAAAGAAATTTTATTCCTTATTTTAGACTGAACCGAATATCTATAGATATAGATATTAATTTAATTATATGAGGCTTAAATATGGATATCTGAATGTTATAGCACAAGTAAATGGTCATAGTTATTGAGATTTTGAAGATCAACGTGCTCTGTACTTCAGTCCTCTAATTTCCCCAAACGATAGTTCTGAGTTTCAAAATGTTTCATTAAGTTTTCTTACTTCATGTTCTTTTTCTGACAATTTCACATATTATATTGTTTGTATGCATATTAAGCTTATTCTAATTGTAAAGTTTGGTTGCTATGTGATTTACAAAAAAAAATATATATTGGTGAACAAAATTCTCTAAAAAGTGTGTCATGACTTTCCAGAGTGGCTTTACCTTTCATAATAAGCACAGGTAATAATAGGTACAGTACCTATACATATACAGTATACTAATTTGCAAATAATAATAAGATTAAATAATAATAATAATAATAATAATAATAATAATAATAATAATAAAACTGTAGAGTTCCTGTAAAAATAGTAATAAGAACAAATACAGTAATGAGATTAAATAATGATAATAATGCTGTACCTGTAATAATAATAATAATAATAATAATAATAATAATAATAATAATAATAATAATAATAAAATTATGTAAATCATACGGGTACTCACCAGTGATGAATGCTGATTAAAAATTATGATGATGAATTAGCTGTGCAGTCTGATGAGATGATGACGATACGACTGCACAGCAAAGCAGAGGAGTTACACCTCCTCTGGGGTGCCTCTTCTCCTTCTTCAGGGACTTGAGGAGGCACTTCTTCAGGTGCTTATGGAGGTACTTCTTCAGGTGCTCAGGGAGGCACTTCTTCAGGTGCTTGGGGAAGCACTTCTTCAGGTGCTTCTTTAGGAGTTTTGAGAGGCTTTGGAGGATCCTTCTTCGTCTGTTTGATAAACATGGTGATAAGCAACTGCTGTCACTGTTACTTCATGCTGATGAGGGTGTTATTATAGGGTGCCATTGCCACTTCAAGGGCATTTGAACACTTTATGGAGTGTTCCATATAAGATCCCATGCCGAAGCTGCCTCCTTCAGCTCCTTGGTCATCCTCATAAGTCGAGACAGACGTTCCAAAGACAGGCCCCCATCCTCCTCTTTGTCCCCTAAACCTGGTGCGTCTTCTTCCTCACTGGCAGACTTCATCAGCTCTTCCAAATCCTGGTCTGTCAGGGGGTCAGAGCGGGCACCAATGAGGGTGCCTACTTCATCCTAAGTGATGTCATCGAAGCCTTTTCCACCAAGAATCCTCGCCAATTGGACTGCCTAATCAATGGCCAAATGTTGAATTTCTTCAAGAGAGAAGCCCTTATAATCGTGCACAGACTCTGGCCACAACTTCTTCCAGCAGGCATTCAGGATCTCCTCCTTCCTGTCCTTCAACAATCGGTTGATGACGTTCAGACGTGGCAATCATGAATTTACACCAACACTCCTTCAGCAGAAATTCACCATGAACATCCACTGCATTCACAAGGTGCTTGAGGGAGTTTCGGGGGTAGCGTGCCTTGAAGGGACAGATCACGCCCTGGTCCAAAGGCTGGAGGAGAGAGGTGGTGTTGGCAGGGAGGAACTCAAGCTGGACTCCCCTGTAATAAAGATCAATAGGGTGGCCACCAGCATTAGCCATAATCAACAAAACCTTGACCTCTATGCACAAGTCGTTGAGGTATTACCTAACTTGAGGGATGAAGCTCTGAACGAACCAGTGATCCGTAAGGACTTTGGTGATCCAGGCCTTGGGGTTGTGCATCCAAAACAGGCAGCAAGTGCTTGTTCTTATTTTTGATGGCCCTGGGGTTTGCAGCCTTGTAAATGAGGCCCTGGTTTCAGCATGAAGCTGGCCACATTCCCACACATTATGAGGGTAACCCTATCCTTCTGGGTCTTGAACCCAGAGGCCTTGGCTTCCTTCTTCATGAGAAATGTCTAGGAAGGCACTTCCTTCCAGAACAAGCCAGTCTCATCCATATTGAACACCTGTTCTGGATGGGAGCACTTGTCCCTGACGATTTTCTTGAAGGTCTTAGGATATTTCACAGACACTTCTGTGTCTGTCGATGCTGCTTCCCCATGCACAGAAACACTCAAGTTGGAACTGCCTCTGAAAGCGGTGGAACCACCCCTTGCTGGCCTGAAAACCTTGAGGAGCTGATGATGGTCCTGCTTGTGGCTCTTCCTCTTCTTCTTCCACAAGTTTTCAAAGCCTTGGAAGTCTGCCTCCCGTGCATCATCGCTTTCCTGTACGTCGCTGCATTCCGTAGCAGTCAAAAATTGCTGGTAGAGCTGTCTTGCCTTTTTGTGCAGGATGCTGGTGTTGAGGGGGATGTTCTTCTTACGGCAGTCCTTTATCCAATATGCCAATGCAGATACCATCTTAACGATTGTTTGATCATACCCTGTAAAAACTGTTTTTGCACTACTGAAGAAGCTAGCATTCACGGCCTTTCTTACCTTATCTCTCTCTTCTTGATGTACTGCATGGCACTCTCATTCATGCAAAAGTGGCGGGCTACAGCTGCATAACTCTTGCCTTCTTTTAACATATCCACGAGTTTTACCTTCTCCTCAAGCATCATGACCTTCCTCTGGCACTTAGGCATTTTGCCAGAAGCCTTAGAAGGAGCAGGGCATTTAGGAGACATCTTAGGGCACGATTAAAAGAGATACACTAAGATTAAAAATGACACACAAAGATACCCAAAGTACACAGATAACGGTTGAACAGCATAGGTCTATGTGGTGAACTGGTCGATATATGGGGTCAAGCAGCCCATCTCCGCGAAACAAAGCCTTGAGTGATACAGCCAATCAGCACAAAGGGTAAAGCCAATGAGTGCCAATGAAAATGAATGGCGCTCCTGGATTGGCTGCTTTGCAAACAACAGCCAGTAGAGTGTTGAGTAGCACTGCACCTGGGTATATCAGCATCCAAAGATGCATTTTCCTTCGCTAGAGCTTTGCAGATTGCTTGGCTGGGTAGAACATTTTTAAGGAAAAAAAAAAAATTTTATTGATACTTTGCTCTGTTTATATTAACCCTTAGTGGACGATCCCCTCACGAGAGGATCTAAAACAGGTTTTGTGTGGTGGATGGATCCCCTCATGCATCATTCGATTTGGCTGAGCGGGAAAGAGTTTCCATCGCCTAAATGGCCCATAAATGAATGGTGGCAACTTCAGAATTCAGCTCAGCTCTATCAGTGGGTGTATCTGGGAGATCAGTATTGTTCTTGACTTGAAAGTGGGATGTCTTGCTCCTCTCTCTCCCATGACGTCTTTATGATTGTAATTTTGCTAAGAAAAATACAAAGAAACATTAGAAAAAACATATATACCTCCAAAAAAGTTACTGCATCTCCCAATCTCAGTAAATTTGTGTACTTAGTTTACAACAAATATACTCAGAATTTGTTACTGATTTTACTGATATTGTGTGCGCTGTAAAGGGATTTTGACAAAGGAAAAATCTATTTCTGGGGGAAGACCTGTGTCACCCGGTGAAATATCCTTTTAGCACATATTTCTAGGTATAAGTATTGCTAAATATACCAGAGAAAAAGCTAAACACAATGCCAGGGTTACGACCCCCGGATCGAACCCCATTATATGGTGTCGGTATACACAAAGGGTGGGTGGTTGCCACTACCACAGGCCTCCGCCCTATAGAGCTCTCCAATCTCAAAACCCCGAAAAGTGAGGAGCCGTTGCAAACCTCATCCTCTTCTCCCAGCCAACCACCACCCCGGCCGCCATCTTGTAAACATCCCAAGTTAGCAACCCCCAAGCTTGGTATGCCACTCAGGGGGGGAAAGGAGATACAGGGATGGGTCACCGGGTGACACAGGTCTTCTCCCAGAAATAGATTTTTCCTTTGTCAAAATCCCTTTTCTGGGCTCAACCTGTGTCACCCGGTGAAATCATAACAGAGAATCAGCCATACAAAAGCTTAGTGGAGCCCTCTAAGAATGACCTTAATGGAGCTAAATAAAACTATAAGAAAATTACTGTGTTTTAATAACCCAAAGCATTAATAATAAAACAAGATTACCAATATAGGGCACACAGACAAAAATAATTACACCAAGACACTTAAGGCTAACAAAAAAGGGGTACAACATGATATGCAAAACGGTCAGGAGTCAGGCTGTGAAGCAGGCCTGACCTAAAGGTTAGAAGGCATGGCGAGTAAACGAGGCAGGCAGGCGAGAGAGGAATAAAGAACAGGATAAACTAAGGTTACATAAGCTAGTCTAGGGCAGGATGAACAATACTTCCTGCAGCCACTGTGGAATATTTAAGAGCCTCTAGAGATTTAAGATAGTGGCGTTTGAACACTGTTGGTGATTTCCAGCCCGTATACTTTTTAAGATCAACAAATTTCATATTATGGAAATAATTAGTGGAGGTGGCCACTGCCCGAATATCATGTACCCTAGGTACTGAATCCGGGTTTGCTTGCTTTATGAAATACAGTATTTGTTGCCTGATGGCCTTTAAAGAAATGGTTCCTCCATTTTCCCTAACAAAAAGAGGGCCAGACATTCTATTAGAAGTTCTATTTAAATAAGCTTTTAAAGTCTTAACTGGACATAAGGACAGATCCTGTGGAAGGGGAATAACCTTCCAAGGGGACCATCTATTTTGTGGATCCTCATTCTTTGCTAGAAACTTGAGATCCGGAAACAACAGAACTTCTCCTGACGGAAGGAAACCAACATGGTTCGGTTCTCTGAGAGAGCAGACAGTTCAGAAATTCTAGCACCTGAGGCTAGACTAATTAGAAATAACGTTTTCCTTAACAGACTCGAGTATGAACACAGTTCATTATCAGTGTCTGATGCTAATTTAAGTACGTCATTTAAGAACCAGAAAACCGTGTGGGGACGGGTTGTTGGTCTAAGACGAGCGCATGCTTTAGGAATTGACGAAAAATATGAGTCTGTAAGGTTAATATTGAAGCCATGTTAAAATATTTTTCTTAAAGCAGATTTTGCTGTAGTAATAGTACTAGAGGCCAGTCCTTTCTCAAATAATGATCTGAAGAAAGAGATTGCAAGGTTCGTGGTCATTTCCTGAGCTTCAGATTCCCTCAGAAATAATGCTAATTTTTTAACTGCTGAGTCATATTGTCTGAGTGTAGATTCCCTCTTGTCTGATTCTATGAACAGTGTATTAATAGGGTCAATGTTAGCATCTTTCTGAGCTGCAAACTTCATGAAGTCCATAAAGCTAGGGCATTCAGAATTCTTGAGGAAGCTGACACAGTCGAGTTTGTACTACTTGCGTCAATCTTGGATTGGGAATCTGTTTGTGCCTGAGTTTCAACTCCAGAAGAAGAGGAAACCAATTGCTCTTCGGCCAGTTGGGTGCCACAAGTGCTATTTGACCTTTGAATGACCTGAGTTTGTGTAAAACTTTCATTAATAGGTTTATTGGTGGAAACAGATAGATCCTTTGCCACCTGTTCCAGTCTATTGACATCGCATCCGTGGAGTGAGCTAGAGGGTCTAGATTGGGAGCAACGTAACACGGGAGCTTGTGGTTGCTCTCTGTGGCAAACAGGTCCACCTGGAGACCTGGTACCTGAAGATAAATCCACTCAAATGATGCTTTGTCCAATGACCATTCCGACTCCAGCGGAGTTGTCCTGACAGTGAATCTGCAATGACATTCGGACACCTGCCAGATGAGTAGCTGACAGGTGCCAAAGATGTTTCCTTGCCAGAGAGAAAATTGCGATCATTACCTGATTGATCTGGCTCGACTTGGAGCCCCCTCTGTTTATGCAATGTACAACTACTGCACTGTCCAGTACCAGTCTGATATGAATCTGCCTGGTTGGACGTAGTTTCTTTAGTGTTAGAAATACTGCCATTGCTTCTAGAATGTTGATATGAAACTGGCGGAACATAGTTGACCATGTTCCTTGAACTTTCTTGTGTTGGGAATATCCTCCCCACCCGCTCAGGGAAGCATCCGTATGGATCACTAATGATGGAGGGGGAAATTGGAGAGGCACTGACCTTGACAAACTCTTGAGTGTTGACCACGGTCGAAGCCTCTTCCTCAACACCGGCGGAATTAGAGACATCCTGTCTCCGTATCTGCTGTTGGCTCGTCTCCGCCATACTCTGTTTATATCCTTCAGTTTGGCTTTCAGCAGCAAATCTGTCACTGACGCGAACTGAAGAGAACCCAGGACTCTTTCCTGGGTACGACGAGAGGCTCTTTTGTTTTTGAGGAACTGCCTGGTAGCTTTGGCTATTTCCCTCTTTTTGGCTGGCGGAAGTGACAGTTTGTGTGTGTCCAGATCCCATTGGATTCCTAACCATTGAAACTGAGCCTCCGGAACTAGGCAGGATTTCTTCCTGTTTATTTGAAAACCTAAGGATTCCAGGAAGCTGATCACTATGGATGTTGCTTTCCGACATTCCTTGGCGTTGGATGCCCAAATTATCCAATCGTCCAGGTATGCGGCTAACATAATCCCTTGGGCCCGTAGTTGTTGGACTACTGTTTCTGCCAGTTTGGTGAAAGTTCTGGGCGCTATGTTGAGCCCGAATGGCATGACTCTGAACGAGTATGCTTGTTTCCCTAGTCTGAATCCTAGGTAAGGAGAGAAGTTTCTTGCAACGGGACGTGATAATAAGCGTCTGAAAGATCTATAGAGGTGGTGACGGCCCCACGGGGAAGTAGGGTCCGCACCTGCGAGATTGTAAGCATGCGAAACTTGTCTCATTGAATGTATATGTTGAGACGAGACAAGTCTAGAATTACTCTTTGCTGGATTGAGTCTTTCTTCGGAACACTGAACAGCCGGCCTTGAAATTTCAGGTGTCTCACTCTCTTTATTGCCTTCTTTTGAAGAAGGTCTTTTACAAAGTCCAGTAGGTCTTTGGATGGAGACTGATGGAATCTGACTGGCAGAGGAGGCCCTCTGCTCCAGCTCCATCCCAGACCCTTTGAAACTATGCTGTGGGCCCACGGACTGAAGGTCCAACGGTCCCGGAAGAGATGTAAGCTCCCGCCCACCTGAGGAGACTCATTGAACGGAAGAGGGCTTACTTCCTCTGCCTCCTTGGCCTCCTCTTCCACGTGAAAGAGGTCTTGATGCAGTCCTTCCTCTGAAGACGGCTCTAGCTCTGCTTCCCCGCGCATGTCTGTTAAAGCCTCGAAACGCCCCTTGGCTTTCAAACGAAGCGTTGAAAGCTGGGGACGCTACGAAGGTTGGCGGAGCAAGGGTTTGCTGAGCTGGCTGCATCAGAACAAACTGTAGCTGAGGCTGGGCTTTGGAAGTGGAAGGCTGTCCGATCTGAGAGACCGGTACAGCTTCAACCTTTTCCTATCCCTGGCTTGAGGTCCGGAGGTCTCGGTGGCTTTCCTTTTAAAGGGGAGACCCCAGCAGGAGCGAAGGCTTTGATTTGCTCCGGTTGCCTCCGCCAGAACATTGTTGACTTCCTCCTCAGGGAAGATGTTAGGACCCCAGATAGAACTCTTCATGAGTCTATTGGGCTCATGTCTGATAGTGGTGTCCGCAAAGATATGTTTCCGGCAGTTTAGTCTCACCACTACAAAGTCATACAGGTCCACTTGGAATGCCGCTAACAGGGACTTTGTCAGGACCTGGAATAGAGGTTCTTCAGCGTAAGTTAACGCTGTTACCTCAGTAATAGTGATGGAATGCAGGGAGCGACTCAACCTGCACCTAGCCTCGAACTCCGCCTTCAGAAGGACCTCCGGAATCTTGGGAAGCTGTTCACTAAATAGCGTGGAGGCACACTCGGGGTCGAGTTTACCCACCGTGAACGTAGCCGGAGCTCCCGACCAAAATTCCGAATCCCCGGGGAAAAGACGGGAGGTGGGATCTGTCTCCCGGAGTTGAGGCAGCGGTTTACCCTCAATTCCGCCTGACTAGTCAGAACTGCGATCTTAGTCGTGCAGGGGGTAGGGATGGAGTCACCTACCGAGAACATCGTGAAAGTCCCCTTAGAGGGAGTAAGCTTGGTATTCACACTCCCAGTCAGTGAGAGCGCATCAAGGTGGATTGGGCTTGGTGCCTGGGAAGATAACTGTCTCCTTCGGGACCTTGTCTGATCTGATCCAGGCTTCCTCTGTTAGCCTGGCATAGCCTGGGTAGGGTGGCACCAGGTCGGGTGGAAAGAACTCCAGTTCCTCCAACCGACGAGTTCCCAAGCCCTCGATGGTCAGGGAATCATTGGGCAGGGGAGCGTAAAGAGCCAGCCGCCACGGGTTCCCCTTATCAAAGGGGGGCAGTCTGGAGGCATCCGGAACAACGTAACATTGCCCTGCTACTCCGGATCGCATAAACCCGGAGAGCAAGCTTTCCTGGGTCTGCATCCTTTGTGCCAATGACAGCACAGACTGACCAGAGGTCTCCAAGCTTGAAGTAAGCTGGGAGGAAAGGTCTTGAATCCTAGCTTCAACCTTCTTGTCTAACTTCTGCATCAGAAGTTCAGCAAAGGCCTCAGGGTCAAAGTTAGGCTGTGGGGGATTCGCCTTGGACGTCCTGGATCTCGACCCCTTGGGCGAGGGAGTAGCCTTACTAGAGGACGCCACTGGTTTAAGAACCTTGAGGGAGCTGACGGATTAGACCTTTGAGGTCTAGAGGACTTAGATAAGTCCTTCTTTTTCAAGGATTTCACCTTGGGGACAACAGACCTCGACCTGTCCTTAAGGATAGCTGGTTTGGGAAATCCTTGAAAGGAAGAAGAAGAGGAAGAAGGAGAACCAAAAAGGGGACTACCAACACTCTCTCCCCCTGCCTCACTTACCACCTTACCTTCTACCTGGTGGTCCAAGTCCATGCTCATCGGTTTGAGGTGGATATTGATGGCCGCCACCTCTTCCGCCACCTCTCCGCACAGGTTGTCATCTTGGGAGGGTTGCGTCTCTTCCCGGATCCGTTCAATTATAGGGGCGGCCAATTCCACCGGCATTGCAGCTGAGATCCAGGCTCCGGGGTAGAGGAGATTGCAGATCTCCTCTGACAGGACGTACGATTGCCAGACGCAACATTCCTCCCAAATCCGCCGACCCAGATCTTGAGGGTTGACAGCGAAGAGTCGCGGGTAATTTGGTCAGACTGAAAGAAAGGGTAGGATTTACTGAAAATATTCTCCAATTACCATATATGTCAATATAAGACATTAAAGTCAAAAGAAGACTAACGGTTAGCGGCCTCTTAAAGCTTACCGACTCATCCACCACTCGCTCATACAAAGCGTAGCAAACTTCACAGCCATCCGGGTGCCAGACGGTCAGGTCCCCAACACAGACCGAGCATCCGGAGTGGGACCGGCACACCTCGTGGCCACAGGGTTGTTGGAGAACCGCTGTGCACCCTGGCTCCTGACAGCGTACCATCTGTAAGTGGAAAGGCGGTACATGAGTAACGTCAAGTTAAGGCCCGCCGGAGTAGGTCCGGCGGTAATAGGATACCTTAACCTAAATTATGGGTGATGGAACATGCGTGTCATCAGGCAAAACCCACCGGAATTAAATCCAGCAGTACAAAATTAATACACAGATTTATGGGTGATGAAACATGCGTTTCATCTGATAAAACCCCGCCGGAAATGAATCCGGCAGCAGAAATAAACATAAGTTATGCTACGGAATGGTCAACTACTAATTATGTAAACATAAGTACTCTAAGATAGTCTAGCACTATGGTACTCCGCCATGATTTGCCACGGAAATCTCGTTATGTCACACATTATGGTAACGGCGGAAGAGGCGGAGAGGAGTGTTCGCATATGGCTCAACTCTCAACGCGCAGGGCGGGAACCAAATAGTGGAAAGCGCCAACCAACCTAATACCAAACCCACCGGAGTGGTAATGTGGACGATAACAACGAGAGATCTGACTAACCTGGCGGAGACTGAACATAGCGGAAGTCATGATAGCATCCCTGGGACCGTGTTCGATGCTCCAGCTAACACTGTGGAAAGCGAACAAACGAAACACCAGCCGATAAGGGGAAAAGGTAGCAGAGTGGCGGAAACCCGGCAAACGGCGACCAGACGGGTGGGTAACACCCTCTGGAAGCAGAAAGAAAACTCCCTACGGGGTGCCGAACGTAAGTGATCAGTGTCCCTCTCGTAGGAAGATTATCTAGGTCACTCGCCAAAAGTTATCTGATCAGGTAAAGAAGGACTAGGCTACATACACGAAATGATCTGTGCAACCTTCGATCCCAGTCCACCCTCCAAAGCCAAAGCTTTTTGGCTTGGACAGGAAGGCCAGAATGGGCGCAACCGGGGAGGACGACCACGCAAAGCCTAGCCACACCCTCCAAAACCGACAGCCTGGTCAGGTGGAGGACTATGAATTGAGGAGACCCTTCACTATTCTAACCTCACCCTCCAAAAACCTCACGGCATGGTCAGGTGGGCTAAGGGGGGAAGGGCAACTACCTCACCAGCCTAACCTCACCTTCCAAAAACATGACGGCATGGTCAGGTGGGCCAAGAGAGAACGAGGAACTCCCTCAACAACCTAACTGGTCAGGAGAGCTAGGAAGCATGAGCATCGTGTAAAAGAGCCTATCCTGTCCAGCCTAACTCTCCGAAACCGATTGCGGTATGGCCGAGTAGGCTAGGCTAGAATACCTAATCGAATAAAACTACCTGACTTCAAGAGTACTAATATAAAAAAGTTAACCATACGATGTGTGAAATATAAAAAACATATATACATAAAATTATATACTATAAATACGTAAATGACTCAGCGGCAGAGAAGGCCAAACAACCACCGATATACGGGAAGCGGGGGATACCCAAGATGGCCGACCCTGACGCCGAATCACACACAAAACTAATCCAAGAATATACATGTCATCCATCTTTGTACACATCAGAAATCATCATGAGCATAACAATACCACCATGGAGAATGTACCAACTCGCTGGTAGAGGAAGGGAACCAGGGAAAAGGGTGAAATTATGATCAGAAAAGGGGAGGGGGGAAAAACCTCCATCTCTAGCCTATATCAGTCATGATATGGGCTCCTTAACCTCCTACCAGCGAAATGGTGATTTCTATAAATAAAACTCCAAATTGAAAGGAGTACGGATAAAAACTGGCAGCAACTTTCTACTAATAACATGCGAAGACTGAGGGTCCAGCATGGCAGAGGCCGACGCAGCTCACGTCCGGCTGCGAAGCGTTATTTACCAGGTAAACAATATATATAATGGTCAAATAAAAAGCCTCTGTAAGAAAAAACCAAAAGGAGATGGTACTCAACTTAGTTGGTGGGAATTCGGGAAGAGATGACATGATGAATCAGTCAAAAAATCAATTAACACAGCACCAAAGAAAAAACACAGCATGTCTGGAAAGCGTGCTAAATTGGAATGTTTACAAGATGGCGGCCGGGGTGGTGGTTGGCTGGGAGAAGAGGATGAGGTTTGCAACGGCTCCTCACTTTTCAGGGTTTTGAGATTGGAGAGCTCTATAGGGCGGAGGCCTGTGGTAGTGGCAACCACCCACCCTTTGTGTATACCGACACCATATAATGGCGTTCGATCCGGGGGTCGTAACCCTGGCATTGTGTTTAGCTTTTTCTCTGGTATATTTAGCAATACTTATACCTAGAAATATGTGCTAAAAGGATATTTCACTGGGTGACACAGGTCGAGCCCAGAAATTATAATTTTACAAAATAAAAAAAAAAATTATTAGAAAAATCATGTACAATTTAGCAAAATTTACGAGTGTTTTGTAAAAGAGGCCCCATACAGGGTTGTAAACAGTTACTTTCAACTTCCCTTGGAAGATAGGGAAAATTTTTTCGAATTTTTTTTTTTCTTACACCATGTGCATTTGCATATCTTCCACTTTCCACTGATGTGTTTTTTTCTTAAATTGGCCAACCTTAAAGTTTGCCCGGTCTGGGGGGTTAATATATTACAGTACTGTAATATTTGAAATATAGCAAATCTTTTCTTTATCATAAAAAGGGATTTTGACAAAGGAAAAATCTATTTCTGAGGGAGGCCCTGTGTCACCCAGTGAAATTCCATTCTTACACGAATTTCTAGGTATAAATATTGCTAAATATACCAGAGAAAGTAAGTATAGCTTAGTTTTACCAGACCACTGAGCTGATTAACAGCTCTCCTAGGGCTGGCCCAACAAGGATTCCACTTATTTTACGTGGCTAAGAACCAATTGGTTACTTAGCAACGGGGACCTACAGCTTCTTGTGAATCGAAGACATTATAGCGAGAAATGAATTTCTATCACCAGAAATAAATTCCTCTAACTCTTCATCAGATTTTGACGGCGGAATCGAACTCCGGCCCATCGAATGACGGTCTGAAGCTCAACCAACTCGGCCAACAAAGGGCTAATATATACCAGAGAAAAAAGCTTTCAGGAATGCTGGAGTTACTACCCCAGCTCGAGCATCTTCGATGAAGATGTCGGTATAACCAAGGGTGAGTGAAGGAATCACAACCACAGAGCCACACTCGATAGACATCCCTATGTCAAGATCCCCGAGAAGAGTGAGGGGCCGTACCAGCGCCCACGCTCCCCGGCCCGCCACGCGGCGACTCCAGCGCCATCTGAACTCATTCCAGACTAGCACCACCCCCAGGCTTGGCATGAGCCAGTAGGGGGCGAACCTGTACCTCAATATACTAGGGGGGTCACCGGGTGACACGGGGCCTCCCTCAGAAATAGATTTTTCCTTTGTCAAAATCCCTTTTCTGAGTTCAGCCCCGTGTCACCTGGTGAAATAGTGTAAGAGAATCATGCCAAGACTGTAAAGCTACAATAGAATACGAAAGGTGATTGGAAAGAAACACATGCTATGGAAAAATAGATTTAATAAAAATATCTCAACAATGAAAATTGGGCTTAACTATAGGTAAATACTGGTGGCATAATACACCCCACATCAAAAGGATACAATGAAATAGTAAACTTAACCTAGGAACAAGGTAGAAACACTAACATATAGTACAAATAGGGGAAAAGGCCCCTACAATTCAATAGAATAACCAGTAATTACAAACTTAAACCTAAGAGCAATGAGACATAATTGAAAGACAAAAAATCTTTTGAGGTACATGAAGCAAAATAAAAACTGCTTCAGTACCTCTGACTTAATCTAAATCCACAACATATCAAAACCAAATCACAAGACAAGCAATAATCAGGTAATATCAGTATCGAGTATGAGGAGCAAGGCAGCGAGGCATGATCAATCCAGAAAGGCAGGCAGTGAAATAAATGAGGCAGGTGGGCGGGGGGGAAAGGAAAGGGATAAGGATAATTAAGGTGGGGAGATGACACTTCCCACAGCCACTGTAGAAAATTTTAGAGCTTCGAGTGATTTTAAATAGTGGCGTTTAAACACTAGAGGTGATTTCCATCCTGTATACTTGGTAAGTTCGGCAAAATCCATATTATAAAAATAATTACTGGAGGTAGCTACTGCTCGGATATCATGAACCTTTGGAACTGAATCCGGGTTAGCTTGTTTAATAAAATATAGAATTTGTTGTCTTATAGCATTCAAAGAGAGAGTACCACCTTTCTCCCTGATGAAAAGAGGACCCGACTTAAACTGTGGAGTTCTTTGTAGGTAAGACTTTAAGGTATATACTGGACATAATGACTGGTCCTGAGGAAGAGGCACCACCTTCCAGGGGACCACCTGTCCTGAGGGTCTTCATTCTTAGCTAGGAACTATGATCAGGGAAAGGAGGACTTCTCCGGACGGAAGGAAATTAACATGATCATCACCTCTAGTGAGGGCCGATAGCTCTGAAATTCTGGCACCTGAAGCCAAGCTAATCAGAAACAAGGTCTTCCTTAACAGATCCAAATATGAGCATAGAGAATTATCAATGTCAGTGGCTAATTTCAAAACATCGTTGAGGAACCAGGTAACGGAAGGAGGGCGAGTTACTGGTCTCAAACGGGCACATGCTCTAGGGATGGAGGAGAAGTATGAATCTGTAAGGTCGATATTAAAACCGTACAAAAATACCTTCTTTAAGGCTGATTTAGCTGTAGTGATAGTGGCCGGGGCAAGACCTTTTTCAAACAATGACCTAAAGAAAGTAACTGCTAGGTTGGTTGTCATAGTTTGAGTTTCAGATGCCTTTAAAAAGGACGCCAATTTTTTGACTGCTGAATCGTACTGTCTGAGAGTAGAATCTCTCTTGTCTGATTCAAAAACAGAGTGTTGTGGGGTCAATGTTTGCTCCCTTCTTTGCAGCAAACTTTATAAAGTCCATAAAACCAGTGCATTCTGAATTCTTAAGGAAGCTGACACAGTCTTTGTTTGTACTACTTGGGTCAGTCTGGGTTTGGGTATCTGATGACACCGCAACTTGAGTTCCTGTAGTAGAGGAAACCAGTTGCTCTTCGGCCAATAGGGAGCTACTAGAGCTAATTGGCCGTTGAATGACCTGAGTTTGTGTAGAACTTTTAACAACATGTTTATTGGAGGAAACAGATATATTCTCTCCCAACAATTCCAATCTATGGACATCGCATCCGTGGCGAAAGCCTGGGGGTCCAGGTTGGGAGCCACGTAACAGGGGAGCTTGTGATTGCTCTCCGTGGCGAACAGATCCACTTGGAGGCCCGGAACCCAGCGGCAAATCCACTTGAAGGAGTCCCCGTCCAGAGACCACTCCGTTTCCGACGGAGTAGTCCTGGACAGGGAGTCCGCCACCACGTTCCGCACCCACGCTAGGTGGGTGGCTGACAGATGCCAGCCGTGCTTGTTCGCCAAGGAGAAGATAGCTACCATCACCTGGTTTTCTGCGACCTGATTTGGAGCCGCCCCTGTTGATGCAATGAACCACCACGGCGCTGTCCAGCACAAGCCTGATGTGAATCCGGCTGGCGGGGCGAAGTTTCTTAAGTGTTAGAAACACTGCCATAGCTTCCAAGGTGTTTATATGGAACTGTTGGAACATTGTAGACCACGTTCCTTGAACTTTTTGTTTTGGTGAGTACCCTCCCCAACCGCTTAATGAAGCGTCCGTGTGGATTACCAACCCCGGAGGGGGAAATTGGAGTGGAACCGACTTCGACAGGCCACTGACTGTGGACCATGGCCGGAGTCTTGTCTTCAAGATTCGCGGAATTGAAGAGACTCTGTCTCTGAGCCTGACATTGGCTCGTCTCCGCCACACTCTGTTTATGTCTTTTAGTTTCGCTTTCAAAAGCAGGTCCGTTACTGAGGCGAATTGAAGGGAGCCGAGAATTCTCTCTTGAGACCGGCGGGATGCTGCTTTGTCCCTCAAAAATTTCCTGGTAGCGGCGGCAATCTCCTTCCGCTTGGGTGGCGGGAGGGACAGTCTGTACGAAGTCAGGTCCCATTGGAGGCCTAGCCACTGGAATCGGGATTCCGGAGTCAGGCGGGACTTCTTGCTGTTCAGCTGAAAGCCTAACGACTCCAGAAACTTGGGTTTTGGAGGGGGTTGGTAAAACCTGGTCAAGGAGGGGATCCTTGATCCAGTTCCAACCCAGACCTTTGGACACAATGCTGTGTGCCCAGGGGCTGAAGGTCCACTGGTCTTTGAACCAGTAGAGGCGACCACCTACCTGACTGGTCTCAGTGGGAGGAAGAGGGTTTGCTTCTCTACCACGGCCTGCTTTTTTCCCGAGAGGCGGATCCAGCTCTACCTCTGTATGGGCGTTTGGCCCTGCCTCCTCCGCTTCTATTAAGGCCGTGAAAGACCCCACGGCCCTCATAGGGAGGAGTTGCGCTGGAGAAGAGACGTCTGATGGTGCAGCAAGGGGTTGGGCAGGTTGAACCAGCACGTATTGGTGGGGTTGAGCCTTGGAGGTGGAGGGTTGGCCTACCGCCGAGACTGGGACAGCTTGAACCACTGTCTGGGGATGAGGCCTCCTTCTCCTGAAGCGTTTCCCCAACTTACCCTGGGAACCACCAGCTTCGGGAGTTTTCCGTTTGAAGGCGGAAATACCCCACCTAGCGCGAAGGCTTTGATTAGCCCTAGTAGCTTCGCTCAGGACCTTCGAGACTTCGTCCTCTGGGAAGAGGTTAGTCCCCCAGATGGAGCTCTTCATGAGCTTATTAGGCTCATGAAGAATGGTGGCATCCGCGAAAATGAATTTGCGGCACTCCAACTTAGCCACCATGAAGTCATACAGGTCTGACTGAAAACCTGCCAACAGGGATTTAGCCAGAACCTGGAAGAGCTGTTCGTCTGCGCATGAGACGGCAACCGCCTCTGACAGACACAAGGAATTCAGAGACCGGCTCAGTCTCGTCCTTTCCTCGAACTCCGTCTTCAGGAGAACTTCTGGGAGTTTGGGAAGCTGCTCACTGAATTGTGAGGACGCACAGAAGGCATCTAATTTACCCACCGTAAAGGTGGATGGAAATCCCTCCAGAACTCCTCACCTCCCGGGAATACCAGGGATGTGGAGTCCGTCTCCCTGAGCTGAGGCAAGGGTTTGCCTTGAAGCAGGCCTGAGCCGCCGCCAAAGCGACTTTATTCAGGCAGGAGTTATAACTTGTCTCCTAAGGAGAACATGGTATAGTTCCCCTTAAACGGAGTGAGCTTTGTATTTTCTGCTTGCCACTCCGTGAGATTGCGAAGCAGAGCCGATTGTGCTTGGTCCCTAGGGAAGATCACCGTCTCCTTTGGGACCTTATCTGATCGTACCCAGGCTTCCTCCGTCAGCCTAACGAAGCCTGGATAGGGGGGCAAGAGGTCAGGAGGGAAGAACTCCAACTCCTCCAGACGTCTCGTACCCAAACCCTTGATTGTCAGGGTATCCTCATGGCGAATGGCACGTAGAGCAAAATGCCACGGGTTTCCAACGTCAAAAGGAGGGAGGGAAGCAGTATCAGGGATCTGATAACTGGGTTCGGCACCGCCTGGAACAGCGCCATATCAGCGATCAGATTCTCCTGACTTTGCAGTCTGTCTGCAAGCAGAAAGCTTGGAATCGACCTCCGACGAAAATCTAGCTAGGAGCATCCCAGCAAACGCCTCAGGGTCAAAGGGAGGCTGGCGAGGAGAGCTGGGTCTGGCCGCCCTCTTACTCGCTCCTTTGCCCGAGGTTCCAGCTTTGCTCCCGGAGGCCAGAGGTGCGGAAACCTTTGCCTTCGACGGGGGAATAGGGGATGCCTTCCGGGAAGACGAGGACTTAAAGCCCTTCGCCTTCCACGAAGCCTTCAACTTGGGGACAGTAGATGGAGCACTGTCCCTCAAGATGGAAGACTTAGAGAAGCCCTGGAAAGAAGAGGTTGATGAAGAAGGTGAATCAAATAGGGCGCCCGCCCCCACTGCCTCACTTACCTCGCCACCTACCTGGTCCTGCTCAGTATTCATGGGCTCTACATCCAGGTCCAGAGCGGCGACGTCTTCTGAAACCTCCGCGTAGAGGGTCTCATCTACGAGTGGCTGGGTCACGACCCGGATCTGCTCGATGATAGGTGCGGCCACTTCAGTTGGTATGGCCGCAGCGATCCGGCCTCCGGGGTAGAGAAGGTCTCTCCACTTCTCGTCGAGGACATATGGCTTCACCGACGGAACGTTTCTCCCAAACCCAGCCACCCAAGCGCGGAGGGACTCAAGAGCCTCTTTCTTGGACTCGTCGGCCTGAAAAAAGGGGTGAGTCAAAGGGAGGTTAAAAAAAATACCTAAATAAAATAAATTACAAAATATCGCAAAATATTGCAATATGGAAGGCAGAATTAACATGCGGTGGAAAGCAAATAGCTTACCGACTCGTCCTGGGTGCACCCGCAAAGAGCAAAGCACACCTCGCAGCCCTCCGGGTGCCAAACAATCAGATCATCCAGTCGGACCGCACAACCAGCGTGGGTCCGACACACCACATGGCCATAGGGTTGCTGAAGAGTGGCGGAACACCCGGGCTCCTCACAGCGAACAGTCTGTAAGTGAAAACAGTAAATGAGCTTACCTTCCTAAGAAACTTAAGCTAAGCAGGCAAGGGTATTTCAGTAAACCACGGAGTACTCCGGCGGAATGAAAAACCCGTCAGAGACGGGCCTACTAAAAAGTAACTTAAATTAAGGTAAGTTGGGTAAAGCCCCCCCGACTGCCGGAGTAAACCGGCGGAACGAGGAGCCAGATCAACGGGACCTTCACCGCAGGGATGCCGGAACAGGACGGGCGGACCCCAGGGTGAAATCACCGGAATCTATGACCATCATGAAATAATAATAAATAAATAAAATTCTACTCACGGACAGTGGGGTGATCGGAAAATTTAAAATAATGAACACCTATCGGCGGGGTAAGCCGCCAGGGCATAAATAAACACACACTAGTCCACAGGCGGGGTGAGCCGCAGGGGAAACATAACATAAATAAGATGGCAACGTAATTGGTTAACAGAATAAATACAAATCCACGTTCCCAGAGTCCGAACCACCCTCACCGAGATCTCAGGACCTTATCGAAAGAGAACCAAAGAAGGGTGAAGCTGTCAAACACCAAGATCCACCGGGGCAGATGTAAGCGCCAATCAACCCAACTAAAGTATCTCGAACGCCGGAGCGAACATAAAACAAGGTTGAGAAGGAAACCCTGAGAAGTTCGAGAACCTGCTCGATCCTAGGAGAGCGGGTGAACGAAGCATTGAGCCCAGCAACGAGTCACCTGGAACCAGCTCTGGGAGGGAGCGAATCCCTCAACCAGAAAGATTCACAACTCGGAGTGAGAGTCGGACACCGACATCACCCGCAAGAGAAGATGACAAGAAGCTGGACCCAAAACAGGGTAGGGGGAGGGGGTGGGACAGTGAAGGTAGTAGGCTAGAGCAGGGGCAAACAGGAGACTGGGGAGAAGCTCACCCGCTCAACTGCATGATACCTAAAATCATAGCCTACACCTAAGGGAAAGGGGAAAACGACCAAGACCTCTGAACTCTCACTTATACACATAGACAACCAGCCTATGATCAAAATTAAAAAGGGGGAGAAGGAAAGGGGGGAAAAGGGAACAACAGGGAGAGAATTTCAGTCGAATACCAGCCAGAGCCGAACGTGGGGAAGGATAACGCTCGTGGAGGAGACATACCACGGAAAAAACTTCAACCCCTCCGTAAAGAAGAGGGGAAGAGAATGGGACTCACTCCACACCCAAACCACGGACAAAGGAAGGCACGACAACGGAAATCCCTCAACCTGCTGACCCTATCCTCTCGCTAACCTAACTCAAGGGAAGGGAGAACAGGAGGTCAAGGGGCAATAAAAGCCTAACGTACCAAAATTAACCAAATAAATCACCAAACGTGTGTGAAAATAAACAAAATAAAATAAAAATATACTTGTGTTTGGCGAATAGCCTAACCGAAGGAAGCGACAGGATGAGCCTGACGTCCCCACGGAACTAGACAACACAGAGATAGCATGATGTCGAGCACCAGCCAATAAAAATAATGAATATAAATATAATTATTAAGCTAAACTGTCCAAGAGGAAACATCCTGGGGAGATATCTAAGCGGGAACATAACGGGAACCCGATGCGGGAACATAACGGGAACCCAATGCAGGAACCCAAAGGAACGGATCAAAAACATTATTGTTAGAAAAGAAACCGAACAATCCCGCTTAGAAAACCACCAGGATGAGACCTATGGGGAAGTATAAGGAATGAGCCGACCAGGAAAAACCCAAACAGAACAAGCCGAGTGGGTAAACCTAGTGGACAACATGGCTGGCTGGGGGACACCGTAGCGTCATAACAAAGCCACGAATAATTAATAATTACAGGCTAAGACAGCCAACAAATCATAAGACAACTCCACAATAAGATGGTACTTAACTTGGACATGGTAAAGCTGCTCGACGACATGATGAAGAGGTAAATTAAGCCAAAAACACAAGGCAAACAAAACACCAACAGCAGTCAGAATCAAGTGCTAGAAATGGAATGAGTTCAGATGGCGCTGGAGTCGCCATCGTGGCAGGCTGGGGAGCGTGGGGCTGGTAACGGCCCCTCACTCTTCTCGGGGATCTTGACATAGGGATGTCTATCGAGTGTGGCTCTGTAGTTGTGATTCCTTCACTCACCCTTGGTTATACCGACATCTTCATCGAAGATGCTCGATCTGGGGGTAGTAACTCCAGCATTCCTGAAAGCTTTTTTCTCTGGTATATTTAGCAATATTTATACCTAGAAATTCGTGTAAGAATGGAATTTCACCGGGTGACACGGGGCCGAACTCAGAAAATGTATTTAGTCACAAAAATATAACGTGAAAATAGAACGACTGACAGGTTCCGCAGACATAAACATAGTCCCGTCATTCTACAAACTACCTACTTTAAAACATGCTCTAATATCATCCTAAAACACTTTAATATCCTGTATGTATACCCTAAGTGTAATGTTAAGAGAGGACAAAAGTCACAAAGACGTAGCAGTCCACTGTGGCATGAAAGAAAGTGCCATCTTCTTCATCAAGAATGAATATGAAGAGAATAGGGTCCTTATGATGGCCCTTGCTGGAGAAGAACTTGCTGTCCTCGTTCATGTACTCTCTATCGCCCCCGACAGAGCAGGATTTTGCAAAATTCAAAGGTCTGTACAAAATTCTCAGGAAAGACAAGGAGCTGCAGACGATGATAGAGGCATGGGATGACTCTAAGGAAAGCTCCACTAATTTTTCAAATGGCCTTAAAGATCTCATGAAGCCTTTTCATACCATGTTTGTGAATATGTACTATCGGCATGAAAAGTGGTGATAAAGTTTTCATTAGCTTTTGTTCATTGAATTTTAATTTTTTTTGTTTTACAGAAAACACATAATATTGGTAAATTTACTCTAGAATATGAAAATACAATTCAAATTATATCACATATTACACATTAAATCTGCAAAACAGAAACATTCAGGTACTTAAAAACACTATGCATGTCCAAAATAACTGGAATTTCTCACAGGGATTCATTCATAGAGATCTGGAAGATAGAGTGGTAACTAGCTGGTTGTGTTACTCCGTATCACAATGACAATGTTTACTTGTTTTCCTCTATGAACAGGATTATTATTGCATCATCAAAAACACTAATGGTCATTATTTTAGTTTCTACAAATTTATGTTTGTATTTCAAAGCATTTGAAGTTAGCTGATGTCAATGGCAGTCAATGTGGTGACAGTTAAGGTAGGTTGAGCAAATCTAGTTAAATCCGCAAGAGTATTTTCTATAATGTGAGGAGGAGGAGCCCGAATATTTCGGGCGGGAAAGCACAAGTCACCGGATAATGGAGTAACAGCTTTCACACTTTGATGACTTTGACGTTGACATGGATTGAATGCCAGTAGCTGTTTACAAAGCTACTGCCATTAAAAGGAACTCTTTATCAAGGTTAAAGTAACCTGTCAACTTGAAGATTTTCTGGCTATGCTTCCATTACAAGCAGTTTGGAGTTAGCCTACACACCTAACACGACTGCATTACTTTGCTGTGAGACTGCAAGATCTCCCAATATATCAGCATTTTGGCAAGATCTCCCAATACATCAGCATTTTTGGCACGATGTTAAATTTTCATTGCCTGCGCAGTAGATATTGAGTTATTTGTGGCAATAAATATTTTTACTTTACACAGCTTTTTTCATGAATGATTTGTGGATGAAAACTGATTTTCAAAAGTACAGTAAACCCCCGTATTGGCATTCTCACGATTCGCGGGATTTTCTGTGGAACATATCTATAAACTATTCACAAAAAATTTGGCAATTTGTGACTTTTTCATCAAGAAATATTCACTAATCAGTGTATTTTGATGTTATTTTCATGAATAAATACATTTTTTATGATAAAAAAATTATTTACTAATTTCAAATATCAAGATTAGTAAGATTAAATAATAATAATAATAATAATAATAATAATAATACTGCAAGATTAATTAATACATAACTCAGAGAGAGAGAGAGAGAGAGAGAAACTGGTTTTCTCCCCTCCATTCAGGACAGACCCGACGTCATTAAAGCAAAGACAGATGCTCAGAATTGATACTACTGAAATGTTAAAGTAGTATTGAAATTATATTAAAATATATGTGTTTCAGGATGATAGTATAACCATTTTTATAGAGGGTACATTTTATGATGAAATAATGATTTACAGTACTAATTTTCAAACATTAATATTAAGTTTAATAAGATTTAATAATAACATTGAATAATAAAACTAATTTCTCTCTCTCTCTCTCTTATTTAGATGAGAGAATTTTTCTAACAAGTAATATGTACGTATGTTTCTTCTGTATAATAAATACATGATTTACCTAATAGGTACTGATTTTCAAAGATTAATAAGGTTAAATAATAACAATAGTAGTAATAATATATTTCTGAGTCCAGTCCCGTGTCAGCCGGTGAAATTCCATTGTAGCACGAATTTCTAGGTATAAAATGCTAGATATACCAGAGAAAAAAGAGCTTTCAGGAAAGCTGGGGTTACTACCCCCAGATCGAGCGTCTTCTCCAAGGAAGACGTCGGTATAACGAAGGGTGAGTGAAGGATCACTACCACGTAGTCTTACTCGAAAGATCTCTCCCTGTTAAAACCTCCAGAAGAGAGCGGTGAGCCGTTACAGCCCCCACACACAAACACCCGCCAGCTCGGCGACACCAGCGCCACCTACCTCATTCCATTTTCTAGCACGTGATCGCTACCATCTCTTTTTTGTGTGCTCGTGCCTTTTGGATTTATTTTCATCTTTCACCATGTCATCGAGCAGCTTTACCATCTCCAAGTTAAGTACCATCTTATTGTGGGGTTTTGTTCTTTATTTTGGCTGCATTGGTCTCGTCTTTTCACAATTATGAGATCTTATTATGACGCCACGGCGTCCTCCGCCAGCCATGTCGACCGCGAGGCGACCCCATCAGTTCTTTTCTGTTGGGGTTGTCTCCTTGTCGTTATATGTTATTTTTTGCCCCATGGTTCTCCTCCTGGCGGGTTCCCTGCGGTGGCACCCCCCCTTTTTTCGAGTATTACATATTTTTGGCCTGTCGGCCTATTTAGGGTGATGCCCCGTCCAGGTCCCCCCAGGTTGGGTTCCTTGTTATTACTTAGTCTGCATTAGGCTATTTATATTATTCTTGGCGATGGTGCTCTATTTGTTTTTATTCATTGTTTACCTCCTCGAGGTAGCGGCAGCCTCAGATCTAACCGCTTCCCCGAGGTAGGCTACGCACCTGTTGAGCACATTTTTAATTATCCCATGTTTGTGTGTGATGGTTTATTTAGTGGAGTAGGCTAGTTTTGCTTCCCTCCTCTTGCCCTTGGCGTGGAGGATCCATCAGGTTGAGGGAGTTTTGGTTGCTGTTTCCTCCAGGGTCGTTTTTTGGTGGGCAGAGTGAGCCCCTTAGTTCTCTTCCTTCCTTTGGGGGAATAGAGTTCTTTGGATGTGTCTCCTCTAGGCTAGTCGCCTTCTTGCCCCCTCTTCTTGGCCCCAGTTGGTTCTCGGCACAAAATTTCTCTCCCTGTTTGCTTTCCTCCCCCCTTCCGCACTCCTTCCGTTTTCCTAGCCTACACTGGGTTAGGTCCTTTATTAGGCTTCGCCTAGTCAGGAGTCAGGCATTGAGGCTCGGTCACATCCCTCCCCTAGTAGTAGGCCACCCTCCTAAGTTTCATGATGCTTGGAGTGGTGTGTGTGTGCAGTTGAGCGGGTGATTTATTTCTCCCTGTCTCCTGTTCTCATTTTCGTAGCCTACCACTCTCCCCTACTCCACCACCTCCCCCCCCCTCCCCCTCCCCAGCCTTGCTCTACTCGTGCGGGTGACGCTAGATGGCGTTTTCTCCGAGTTCAGGGACTCCCCCATTTGGTAGAGGGATTCGCTCCCTCCCATACAGTCCCTAGCATCGCTGTGTTGGTGGTGGTGGTTCGTTTACTCGTAGCTCGAACGTGTTCAAACACTCTCTCCCACACTTCTTTTCTCCCCGTCGGGTTTCTTGGTTGGGTTATTATACTTGCTCCGGCTTATGTTATGTATCTACGAGCATCTTGCCCACCTTGTTTCACTGGCGGGAAGTCCGAGAGGAGGGGAATATATATAAGGAGCGGATCCCTCCGGTCTCGGAGTAGTTTACGTTTGTACCATCACTTGTTTAATGTTATTGTTTATGTATATACATATTTAGATAAGTGTATTTATCTAACAGAGTACACACCTCCCTCCTTTTATATTTTTTATATACGTGAGTCCGGTTCTGCACCGGGGTTCCGCCGTTGATTTTACTGGCAACCCTTGTGGTGAGTTCTTGTTGTCTCATACCTTTCATTCCCGGAGTATTCCGGGTCTGGAAAATTTTACCTTCCACTCTGTGTAATTTGGAGCTTTTTGGCCTAGTGTTTAATGAGGATTTCTTCTCCACGGAGTATTCGGTTGCAGTTGAAATTCCCGGCCTTGCCGGCTTTAGATTGCTTAGAGTGGTAGGTTCATGTACTTTTACACTTACAGACTGTTCGCTGTGAGGAGCCGGGGTGCACCGCTTCGCTGCAACAACCTTACGGACACGTAGTGTGCCGGACCCACGCTGGTTGTGCGGTCCGGCTCGACGACCTTGTAGTCTGGCACCCCGATGGCTATGAGGTTTGCTTCACCTTGTGTGCGAGCGTCCAGGACGAGTCGGTAAGTGACAGTCTTCCTCCGTATTGCGCTCCTCATATCGAATACTGTTTACATGATTCTCGAATTATTCTTTCGTTTCTGCTAATTGTTGGTTTTCTTACAGGCGGACGAGTCCTCCAAGAAGTCTGCCTTGGAATCCCTCCGCGCTTGGGTGGCTGGGTTTGGAAGGAACGTTCCGTCGGGAAGCCCTATGTCCTCGACGCCAAGTTGAGGGACCTGCTTTACCTCGCGCACGGGTGGCGGCCGCAGTGCCAGAAGATCTTGCCACCCCATCATCCAGCAGATCCGGGATGCGACCCAGCCACCCCAAGTAGATATTCTTTACGCCGAGGTTTCGGAGGATGTTGCTGCTTTAGACTTGGACCTGGAACCAATGAATACAGAACAGGACCAGGTGGTAAGTGGTGAGGTAAGTGAGGTTGTTGGGGCGGGCCCTTTTTTGACTCCCCAGTTTCTTCCGTGTCATCTTTTGCAGGTTTTGTAAAGTCTTCCTCCTTTGGTGATAGAGCTCCATCAGCCATCCCCAAGTTGAAGTTGAAGACTTCATGGAAGGCGAAGGGCTATAAGTCCTCGTCTTCCAAGAAAGCATTGCCTTTCCCCCCGTCGAAGGTTAAGGTCTCAGCACCTGTAGCCTCCGGGAGCAAGTCTGGTTCCTCCGGCAAAGGCGCGAGTAAGAGGGCAGCAAAACCAAGCCCTCCTCCCCAGCCTGCCTTTGACGCGGAGGCTTTCGCGAACCAGCTCTTCCAACGGTTCTCGGCGGAGGTCGACTCTAAATTCACTAAAATATCAGAAAAGTTGGCCAGCCATGACAACATACTGGCGGGAATGGCTCGCCCACCCGCAGCCGAACCCCAGTATGTCATCCCTGATATAGCGGACCTCCCTCCTTTCGATGTCGGGAACCCTTGGCGTTTCGCCCTCCGGGCCATCCAGCATGATGGCAATTTAACAGTCGAAGGTCTTGGCACGAGGCGGTTGGAGGAACTAGAGTTCTTTCCCGCCGATCTCTTGCCCCCCTACCCAGGCTTCGTTAGGCTAACAGAGGAAGCATGGGTTCGTTCAGATAAGGTTCCTAGGGAGACTGTGATCGTCCCTAGGGACCAAGCTCAGTCGGCTCTCCTGCGCACTCTGACGGAGTGGCAGGCAGACAATACAAAGTTGACGCCTTTCAAGGGCAGCTTCACCATGTTCGCCCTGGGTGACAACTTGCCCACCCCCTGTTTGAACAAAGTCGCTCTGGCTACGGCCCGAGCGTGCTTCGAAGGCAATCCCTTACCGCAGCTGAGGGAAACAGACTCCACTTCCCTGGTATTCCCGGGAGGTGACGAGTTCTGGACGGATGCACCGTCCACTTTCACTGTTGGGAAGTTGGACCCCTTTTGTGCTTCCTCCCAGTTCAGTGAGCAGCTCCCCAAGCTGCCGGAATCCTTGCTAAAGGCGGAGTTTGATGCCCGGACTAAGCTAGCCCGGTCCCTGAACTCCATCTGCCTTACGGAAGCCACTGCCGTCTCCTGCGCTGACGAGCCATTCTTCCAAGTTTTGGCTAAGTCCCTGCTAGCTGGCTTTCAGTCTGACCTTTTTGAATTCATCATGGCCAGACTTGAATGCAGAAAGTTCATTTTTGCTGATGCCACCATCCGTCACGAGCCTAACAAGCTCGTGAAGAGCTCGATCTGGGGGCCTAACCTCTTCCCAGAAGAAGAGGTTACGAATGTCATGAGTGAGGCTACAAGGGCCAACCAGAGTCTGCACTCTCGCTGGGGCATTTCTGCCTACAAGCGTAAGACCCCTGAATCTGGCGGCCCCCAGGCGAGAGGAGGCAAACGTTTCAGGAGGCATAAGAGACCCCACCATCAGGCGGTAGTCCAAGCCGTCCCGGTCTCGGCAGTGGCACAGCCCTCCACCTCAAAGGCCCATCCCCAACAATATGTGCTGGTTCAACCAGCTCATTCCCTTGCCGCGCCTTCGTATGTTGCTTCGCCAGCATACAACCCTACCTATGAGGGCCATGGATACTTTCACGGCCTTAATAGGAGCGCAAGGGGGGGAAGAGGCAGGGCCCTTCATAGAGGGAAATCCAACACCAACCCAAGAGGTAAGCCTGGACGTGGTAGAGGGAACAAACCCGCTCCCTCCCACTGAGAAAACACAGGTAGGTGGTCGCCTGTATTGGTTCAGGGACCAATGGACCTTCAGCCCTTGGGCACACAGCATTGTGTCCAAGGGTCTAGGATGGAGCTGGATCAAGGACCCTCCTCCTCTGACCAGGTTTTACCAGCCACCCTCACCAATCCTGCAGGATTACGTGGCAGAATTGCTCAACAAACAAGCAATAAAGAAAGTAAGGCACCTAAAGTTTCAAGGCAGGTTATTCACTGTTCCCAAAAAAGACTCCGACCAGCAAAGAGTGATCCTGGATCTGTCGCGTCTAAATCTCTACATAAAATGCGACAAATTTCGCATGCTTACGGTAGCTCAGGTACGGACTCTACTTCCGCATGGAGCCGTCACCACCTCTATCGATCTTTCAGATGCTTATTATCACATCCCGGTTGCGCGGAACTTCTCTCAGTTCCTCGGTTTCAGACTCAGGACTCAAGCCTACTCCTTCAGGGTCATGCCCTTCGGTCTAAACATTGCGCCCAGGATATTTACCAAGCTGGCGGACACGGTAGTTCAACAACTCCGGTCGCGAGGGATATCCCTAGCAGCGTACCTAGACGATTGGATAATTTGGGCACCAACAGTTCCGGAGTGTCGGAAGGCTACGTCCATGGTAATCAACTTCCTGGAGTCGTTAGGTTTTCAGCTGAACAGAGAGAAGTCCCGCCTGACTCCGGAGTCCCGGTTTCAGTGGCTGGGTCTCCAGTGGGATCTGTCCTCTCACACGTTATCTCTCCCGCCTCCCAAGAGGAAGGAGATAGCATCTCTCACCAGAAAATTTCTGGAAAACCAATCAGCATCCCGCCGGTCCCAAGAAAGAGTCCTTGGGTCTCTTCAATTTGCCTCAGTGACGGACCTGCTCTTAAAAGCAAAATTAAAAGACATAAACAGAGTGTGGCGGAGTCGAGCCAATGTCAAGCTCAGAGACAAGGTCTCCTCTATTCCTCGAATCTTAAAGACGAGACTGCGGCCTTGGGCCACAGTCAGAGGCCTGTCCAAGTCAGTTCCGCTTCAATTTCCCCCCCCGGCACTAGTTGTTCACACAGACGCTTCCCTAAGCGGCTGGGGGGGATATTCACCAAAACAAAAAGTACAAGGAACGTGGTCCACTATGTTTCAGCAGTTCCATATAAACACCCTGGAAGCTATGGCGGTTTTTCTAACTCTAAAGAAAATCCGCCCCCCCAACCGGATTCATATCAGGCTGGTATTGGACAGCGCAGTGGTAGTTCATTGCATCAACAGGGGCGGCTCCAAATCAGGTCGAGTAAACCAGGTAATGGTTGCTATCTTCTCCCTGGCGAACAAGCACAGCTGGCATCTGTCAGCCACCCACCTAGCGGGGGTACAGAACGTGGTGGCAGATTCCCTGTCCAGGGCTACTCCGTTGGAGACGGAGTGGTCCCTGGACGAGGAATCCTTCAATTGGATTTGCCGCCAGGTTCCAGGTCTCCAAGTGGATCTGTTCGCGACGGAGAGCAACTTCAAGCTCCCCTGTTATGTGGCCCCAACCTGGACCCTCAGGCGCACGCCACGGACGCAATGACAGTAGATTGGAACAATTGGGAGAAGATTTATCTGTTCCCTCCAATAAATTTGCTGCTGAAAGTATTACACAAACTCAGGACATTCAAAGGTCAACCAGCCCTGGTAGCCCCTATTGGCCGAAGAGCAATTGGTTCCCTCTTCTTCAGGAACTGGGATTATGGAGTCTTCGGATTCCCAAGCCCAAACTGACCCAGACAGTACAAACCAAGACTGTGTCAGCTTCCTCAAGAATTCAGAATGCCCTAGTTTTATGGACTTTATAAAGTTCGCAGCCCAGAAGGGAGCAAACATTGACCCTGTTAACACTCTGTTTCTAGAATCAGACAAAAGAGATTCTACTCTTAGACAGTATGACTCAGCAGTCAAAAAATTAGCCTCCTTCCTGAAAACATCTGAAGCCAAAATCATGACGACTAATTTGGCAGTTTCCTTCTTTAGGTCACTGTTTGAGAAAGGCCTTGCTCCAGCCACTATTACCACAGCCAAGTCAGCCCTGAAGAAGGTATTTCTATACGGCTTTAAAATTGACCTTACAGATTCCTATTTTTCATCTATCCCCAGAGCATGCGCTCGTCTGAGACCCGTATCACGCCCACATTCGGTTACGTGGTTCCTCAATGATGTCCTTAAGTTAGCATCAGAGATGAACAACTTTCAATGCTCTTATCAGGATCTGTTAAAGAAGACTTTATTTCTGATTAGCTTGGCTTCAGGTGCCAGAATCTCAGAGCTATCGGCTCTCACTAGAGGTGATGATTTTGTGAACTTCCTCCCGTCCGGAGAGGTCCTCCTTTCCCCTGACCCTAGATTCTTAGCCAAAAATGAAGACCCACAAGACAGGTGGTCCCCTTGGAAGGTGGTGCCCCTTCCACAAGACCAGTCTTTATGTCCAGTGTATACCCTTAAAGCTTACCTTTCAAGAACTCCACAGAGTAAGTCGGGTCCTCTTTTTATCAGGGAGAAAGGTGGTACTCTATCACTAAATGCAATAAGACAACAGATTTTGTATTTTATTAAACAAACCAACCCAGATTCAGTTCCTAAGGTTCATGATATTCGAGCAGTGGCTACTTCCATTAATTACTTTCATAATATGGACTTCTCAGAACTCTCTAAATACACAGGTTGGAAATCACCTCTAGTGTTTAAACGCCACTATTTAAAATCACTCGAAGCCCTGAAATTTTCTACAATAGCTGTGGGAAGTGTCATCTCCCCACCTTAATTAATCATCTTCCTTATCCTCCCCCTTTCCCCCGCCCGCCTGCCTCATTTACTTCTCTGCTTATCCTCCTGGTTGATCATGCCTCATTGCCTTGCTCCTCATATTGATGTATCTTGTCTCTGTTGAGTGGAAACTGTGATCTGACATGTTATGATTGTGATTTTCTTGTGGGGTACTGGGCAGTTTTTATTTTGCTCCATGTACCCCAGATATATAGATATGTACTGTATGTAATTATTTCCCATTTTATATTGTCTCTTACGTGTGTAGCTTTAAGATTGTGTATGCCATTTAACCTATGTAATTTTCATATGTCATTATGCTTTAGTAGTTTTAAGTATTTTTGGGGTTTCTTCCCTGCCACACTGGGGACTTCCCCACTTTTTTCGTAATGTTAAGCTTTTACTGTGCCTTAGGTTTAGTGTTCTTTTCACATGTAAGAGATACCCTGATTAAAACCATTTTCGTAATTTATGTTTTTTTCTTCAGATTACCTTGTTTCCTCGTAGTTTGCAGCCTTGGCATGATTCTCTATCACTATTTCACCGGCTGACACGGGACTGGACTCAGAAAAGGGATTTTGACAAAGGAAAAATCTATTTCTGAGGAAGGTCCCGTGTCACCCGGTGACCCTCCCTGACTCACCTGTTGCTCCCCCCCTACCTGCACATGCCAAGTCTGGGGTTAGTGCTAGCCTGGAATGAGGTAGGTGGCGCTGGTGTCGCCGAGCTGGCGGGGTGTTTGTGTGGGGGCTGTAACGGCTCACCGCTCTCTTCTGGGGTTTTAACAGGAGAGATCTTTCGAGTAAGACTCCGTGGTAGTGACCCTTCACTCACCCTTCGTTATACCGACGTCTTCCTTGAGAAGACGCTCGATCTGGGGTAGTAACCCCAGCTTTCCTGAAAACTCTTTTTTCTCTGGTATATCTAGCATTTTATACCTAGAAATTCGTGCTACAATGGAATTTCACCAGGTGACACGGGACCTTCCTCAGAAATACATTTTTCCTTTGTCAAAATCCCTTTTTCCATACATTTGTGTAGTAAATTATTTATTTAACATTTTAAACAAATATTACAGGCAGTCCCCGGGTTACGACGGGTCCGGCTTACGATGTTTCGAGGTTACAACACTTTTCAAATATATTCCTCAGACATTATTTCCCGGTTTATGACGCATGTTCCATGGTTACAATGCTGATCCGACGGAAGAAATATGGCTCCAAAAGGCAGAATAATAAAATCTTGGAGGTTTATTTGATGAAAAACTTAATAAAAATGCAGTTTACATCGTTTTCAATGCACCCAAAGCATTAGAAGCAAGATCTCCTTGGGATTTTTGATGATTTTTTGGCTTACGACGATGTATGTGTGTGTTTTTTCATAGTATTTTAAAAATGTCTAGTAAAGGAAATACACCTTAGGAAGACAAAAAACATATAAATTTTTTGTTGTCAGAGAGATTAAAGAGATAGAATCTCTCTTTATTTCTTTTGCCCCAGCCAGCCTTGTTGAATATAATTCGTAGTGGCAACTTTTAAGTACATTTGTTTATATTTTTAAGGGTACTAATGTTTAAAATGACTTTGAAATTATATTATTTAATAATATAATTTCAAAGATTAATATAGTAATAGGATACTAATTTTTAAGGTATATTTGATGTAGGATGATACTTTTAAGTATACATTTGATATTTGAACTTTCAAGATAGGCAGTCATAAGCATTTTTAGAGGGGGGGGGATCAAGTATTCGCAGATTTTAACTATTCACGGGGGTCTGGAACACATTCCCTGCAAATACAGGGGGTTTACTGTATAGACTATATCAAGAAAGCAAGAATGACTGTAGCCTTTTCCCATCAGAAGTCCACCACCAGTACTGTAACTCTCTCTCTCCACTTTTAAAACATATTTTAAAAAAATACTAGCATCATTCTCTCAAAGAAAATATATTGAATAAAGTAGCTATCAATAGGCCTATGCTTTCACGTTGGCAGATTGCGCTCGCTCCCTCCCTCTCCCTGCTTCTAAAACATATTTAAAAAATACATATTACCACTCAATCTCAAATAAAATATAATGAATTCATTATCTCTATAGATAGGCCTATGCTTACTCTCTCTCTCTCTCTCTCTCTCATCATAAATATTGCATTCATTCCTGTTCGCTCCTCACAATTTCCGTTGGATATTGCCCAAATTTTAAAACATTTTCTCTCATTACTTAAGATCTAGTTTCCAAATACTATGCATGAATTTTACTTTATTTTAGTATCATAATACCACTGCTGAGTAAGGTTTCACAGTAGGCTTTGAAGAAGGATGATCGATATTCTACTCTGAACTGATGTTACCACACCAACTTTAACGAATAATATAGTGGTTGTTACTGCAGTCAAGATAAATGATTATAGGACTTCTACACAATCTTTATGGTTTAAAGTTACTGGAAATCTAGAAATCAACAAGCACGATGATTTTGAAGCTCTGGCACCCATTTCTGTATCATCACTGTTCTTGTTGATAGTACAAGTACAGGCAGTCCCCGGTTATTGGCGGGGTTCCGTTTCTGAGGGTGTGATGATAACCGAAAGTCGCCTCTAACCGAAAATCGGAGATTTCGGTGCTTTTTCGGCGATTTTCGGGGGTTATTGGCGTCGAAAAGTGCCGATTTCCGGTTATCAGCGCCTCTGTTAGGTATGTATCAGCGCCAATACCCAATTATCGGCGCCAATAAGCGGAAATTGGTGAATTTTGGAGCTGACAATTTTCGATTTTCGTCGCTGGACAAGCGCCATAAAACCGGATTGCTGTTAACTGAGCCCGCTGTTAACCGGGGACTGCCTGTACCTTAACATGATGGTGCCTCCCGAAACCCCTGATGAAGTGCCTCCTGCAGAAGGGGAAGAGGCTCCCCCAGAGGAGATGTAACTCCTCTTTTTGTTGTGCAGGCATACAGTATCATCATCGTCATTCATCGGACTGCACAGCTAATTTATCATCTTTAATCAACATGCATCGCTGGTGAGTATCCGCATGATTTACGTAATCTTAATATTAAGCATTTTTAATGTGCATATGTATTTTTGTTTCTCTCTCTCTCTCTCTTGTGAATTACCAATGTTTCCCTTTTAAAAGACAATGGGATGGCTTGAATAGTAACTGTATGAAAGAAAACATACATGACTGAATACAGTATAAGGGGAACTTAATTAGTTTTCACACACAGCTGTAAGCCATATATATTTTTAAGGGTAATGTTGTAAGATGACTTTGAATGATATTCAAGTGTTTTAGGATGATACTTTTAAGGTATATTTGGCGTAGGATAATAGTTTAAGGTATACATTTGATGTCTGAACTATTAAAATAGACAGTTATGCGTTTTTTGAGGGGCATCTCAAGTTTTCATGGATTTTAGCTATCCATAGGTGGTTGTGATCCCTATCCACCGCAAATCCTGGGGGTTGACCCCCCGTATTCACAGGGATGCGTGCCACAACCTCCTACAAATAGTTGTAATCTGCGAATACTTAAAACCCCTCTAAAAGCACTTATAACTGCCTATTTTGAAAGTTCAAACACCAAATGTATACCTTAAACTATCATCCTACATCAAATATACCTTAAACCATTATCCTATTACTGTACAGGTTGTCCATCACTAATCCGGCAATCAGTAGTCCGGAACAATCAGTAATCCGGCACAAATTTCGGCTAGAGTAATTTCTAATGTTTCCGCACTAATTCTCAAATTTCCCCGGTTGCTGGGCGCTTAACTCGCCACGTCCAACCGATTTGGTGGTGCAGTGTGCTGCATCAACAAACTGGAGGTGTTTGTAAACACAGGCATGCTTCTGCTGTTTCATCTTTTACATTTATTATTGACTTTTGGCCTACGCTATGGTATATCGTATAGGCTACACAAACGGTAGCCTAGCCTACATTATACTGAACTCTATTCACATATTAACAATATTATACAAACTTCAACATAACAAATGTGCATCTTTTTCATGGATCTTTTAAGAAGTTATGCTTTACTACATTGTATCCAATTGCATATATTCTCATATTGCTTTTGTATTATAAATTGCGATCAATGTTTTGTTTTGGGAATCGATATCACTGTGTTTATTTCGCCGCATTTAACTCAGTTCAGAGCGCTTTTCTTGCTTCAAGTTAGCGTAAATGAATATAGATAATTTATTTATTTGGGACAAGGATATTTTTTGTTACACAAAGTGTTTTTAAGTCAAAATATAACTTAAATAGGTCTCGTTGTGAAATTAATTTAGCTATTTTTTCGTTAATATATGACGTTCGCGGGAATGGCAGCTGGCCGTTTTGGGGGCATGTTTGTTGTGTGTAAAAAAAATCAAGATTCCGTTCGCTATTTTCTCTTGATTTCATCATAATACGAGCTTTACGTATTTATCTTTTATCGGCGTGAAAACAGCAGTAATCTGTATGCTTTCATGCCCAGTAGTTTTGATTAAAATACATTCTCTCCAATTTTATTTACGGTCGAGTTTCATCCATGTTGCCGATGCGATAATTTATATAATTTATAGTAGCTAGCTTGCAGCTTAAAGTTACTGCAGCATCAGCTGAGGGGATCGATTTTTTGTTTTCATTGACGGGGTTTTTCAGCTACAACTTGCAAAATCGTCAAAAATCTTAAAGTTACTGTAGCAGTATATTATGATTATTCTGCGTTTCAAATCTTTTCTCCAAAGTAATCCCGAACATATAAGAGTATAGTGTAAAAAATATATCAGTCCTATTGTACAGTACTCAACGTCATTTGTAACATAACTACAGTAATTGTTTAAGCGTACGATGGTTGAAATACAAGCAAAACAGTTGTTATACAGTATGATTATTAGCAAAACAACAGTTTCCCGTTCGGTTGTTTATGGCTGTACGCATTTACGCAAGAGTATAATGTTACTAACAATACTTTTATCATTCTCTTTTACCTTTTTAACTAGCAGATGGAATAACTAGATGGAGGAAAAGAAGTTGGTCTATTGTAAGTTGGTCTCTCTCACTGCCTGCGCCTGCGCGAAATCTAAAAATATTTCCTAAAAATATTTTCATATCGGTATTAACTGCTAACCCCATCGTAAACTCGAAATATCGTAAGTCGAAAAATATCTTAAGTCGAATTATCGTAACTCGAGCACTACCTGTATTTGATAATTGTCTTTTCTTTATTAACCAACTTGTACTGATTTATGGGATATTTTAATTCTAGGATGAGGTGCTGAGCTACTGGGTTTTGTGCATTCTAGCCTCATAAATGGCTAATCTGGCAAAATGGCTAATCTGGCACCCTCCAGGTCCCAATGATGCCAGATTAGTGATGGATAACCTGTATTAATCTTTGATCTTAAAACATTTTTTACCCTTAAAAATATATGTACATACTGTATGGCTTACAGCTGTGTGAAAATAATCCAGTCCCCCCTATGTATTCAGGCACACATTTTCTTCCATATAGTTACTATTCAAGCTGTCCCATTTTCTTTTGCAGGGGAAACATTATGTATGTAATTCACAAGAGAGAGAGAGAGAGAGAGAGAGAGAGAGAGAGAGAGAGAGAGAGAGAGAGAGAGAGAGAGAGAGAGAGAGAGAGAGAGAGAGAAACAAAAATACATATGCACATTTAAACAAATTTAATACTATGTACTGTACATACCAAGATTACGTAAATTATACGGGTACTCACTGGTGATGAATGCTAATTAAAGATGATGATGATGGATTAGCTGTGCAGTCCAATGAATGATGATGAAGATATGACTGCACAGCAAAGCAGAATAGTTACATTTCCTCTGAGGGCGCTTCTTCTTCTTCAGGAGAGGCTTTGTCAGGGGTTTCAGGAGGCACTTCTTCAGGCCCTCTGGGAGGCACTACTTCAGGTGGCTGAGGAGACACTTCTTCAAGCACTACAAGAGGCACTACTTCAGGCACTTTGAGAGGCACTACTTCAGGCGATTGGGGAGGCACTTCTTTAGGGATTTGGGGAGGCTTTGGAGGGTCCTTCTTCGTACATTTAATGTACAAAGTGATAGGCAGCTGCTGTCACTGTTTCTTCATGCTAATGAGGGCTTGATTATATGGCTCAAATGCCACATCAAGGGCATTTGAAAACTTTAAGAAGCATTCCAGATAAGGATACCATAACGAAGCCGCATCCTACACCACCTAATCATCATATTAGGTTGGGACAGATGTTCCAAAGACAGGGCCTCATCCTCCTCCTCATCTCCTGAACCTGGCATGTCTTCTTCCTCACTGGCAGACTTCATCAACTCTTCCAAATCCTGATCCGTCAAGGGGTCAGAGTGGGCATCAATGAGGGTGCCTACTTCATCCCCACTGATGTCATCGAAGCCTCATAGGGCTGGCCTGAAGGATTAGAATAAAATACTAGGTCTAGGTCTCAGGCCAAGCACTGGGACCCAATAGGTCATTCAGTATGATGATGAACAAAATGAAATTAAAAACTGCACATAGGCACATGTTCTCATACTGTAACACATACACACAATAAATACATTTACACATGCTTCCACACTGAAAAGGTATAATAAAATTCATAATAAGTAATATTTACACAAAACATGTCAATTTGATCAATGCTAAAATGGTTTTCATGCTTTTATTATTTACTTATTTTTATATTTTATTAATTAAACCACAGTTCCTCACAAACATCAAAATTGGAACGACTGAAAATGTAAAAGATTCTGACAAAATTTCTTTCATTGACTTATTTCCAAAAGCTGACAGTCACTGTTGATCATACTTTGGACACTCACATAACACAAGTCTGACTGTTATTATCACCTTGCACTCAGGAGCCAGGCCATGTGGGCTGCTCATTAAGTGTCCATGTGTCAGATAAGTATGACCTATTCTGAGACATGTTAGAATTACTTGTGCATGTGTCTCTCTCTCTCTGATATGATGAACTCCATTTTTCAACATTAAGTTTTATTTGTTCTGATTTATTATTTTCAAGTTCTTCATTCCATATATATTGCCATTTATTTATGATGCCCATCTTTATGTGTGTTACATAATCAGTAGCAGAGATATTCACATTTGGTCTTGTCATGTGGGTTGCTTCTTTGGCTGCTTTGTCTGCCTCTTCATTTCCTTTGATCCTTACATGGGCAAGGATCCAGCATATTTCTATGTTTTTCCAATTATCATATAATTTATGGAGAATGAATTTAATTTGTTGTACAATATTATTTTTGGATTTGTAACTATGACTAGCTTCTATAGTGCTTCTGGAGTCACTAAAAATCACAAAATTATTGAATGATGTTTCTATAATTATTTTTATAGCTGATGCAATTGCACCCAATTCTGCTGTGAATATTGAAGTACTATTAGGAAGAGAGAACTGATAAGTTTTGTCTTGGGACACTGCAACATATCCCACTCCGTGCTCTGATTTAGATCCATCTGTATATATTGTGTAATGTGGACCTTTTTGGCTTATATGCTCTATTGTATGTTGTCTATGGTGTTCTGGTGTATATGAGTAACGTTTTGATAAATATTTCAGGTGTGTACAAATTCTCATTTTATTCACTGTCCAAGGAGGAGGTAATCTTACTATTAAAGGTAGTAGTATATTTATATTCAGCGACTCGAACAATCTTCTAGCTCTAATTGGGAAAGGTGGTGGATGGTTATTTAAAATACATCTCTTAATTCAAATAATTTTTTTGTTGGAGAATCACTTGTCTGAATTCTTTGAGCACTTTTCATTGTTACTAGCTCTCTTTGGAGAGAGAGGGGTAATTCACCACATTCAACTTGTAAAGATGATGGTGATGATCTGAAGGCTCCTGAGCACATTCTAAGGCCTTCATTGTGAACAGGGTCTAACATTTTCAGCGCTGCGTCTGATGCTGAGCCATATACTTCGCTTCCATAATCAATGATAGACAACACTGTTGCTTTATACAGAACAGTAAGGGTATGTCTATCAGCTCCCCAAGTAGTGTTCGATAGTTTTTTAATCAAGTTTAATGCTCTTTTACATTTAGATTTCATGTATGTTACGTGGGATTTCCAGTTCAAGTGAGTATCAAATACTAATCCCAAAAATTTTGCTGTTTGGCTAACTGGTATGGAATGATTTCTGACTTTTAAATATATTTCTTCACCTTTTTTCCACTTTTTATTTTTATAAAACATTACTGCTTGTGTCTTTTATATGGATAATTTAATGCCTACAGATGAGGCCCATTCATTTATTTTTATTATGCTTTTATTAATGATTCGTTCTGCATATTTTAGTCAAGATGCTGAATAATATATGGCAAAATCATTACAGGTTACTTTTAATTCCAATAAGTAGATTGTTACTGATATCATTAATTGCTAAAGTCAACAGAGTGCCACTAAGGACGCTTCCTTGTGGAACACCATTTTCAAGTGGAAATGTTCTGGACAGAACATCATCAATTCTCACCTAAAAACTTCGATTTGTCCAAAAGTTTTGGACAAACCTACGTAAATGTCCAAGGAAGTTGTTGTTTTGTAAAGTTTTTAATATAGGATGCCTCCGTGTAGCATTGTATGCTTTTTCAATGTCAAAAAAGACAGCTATAGTAATTTATTTTTGTTCAAAACTTCTACATATATGGTCTTCTAAATTAGAGAGAGATTTTCTAATGTAGATCTGTTACATTGTGACCCGAACTGAGTGGGAGTCATAATTTTATTTTCTCGAATGTGCCATGTAAGTCGAGCATTTACCATTTTCTCTAACAATTTGCATAAGCAGCTTGTTAAAGAAATTGGTCTGTAATTATTTACATTACTGGGATCCTTTCCGGGTTTGGGGATAGGAATTATTATAGCTTTACGCCATTCGTCTGGAAATAAATTTCCAAGCCATATATGATTATAAAACTCTAATAAGTATGACTTTGCTAAAGGTGCTAAGTGGTAGATCATCTCAAAACAAATATTGCCACCTCCAGCAGCAGATTTATTGCTGTTTGAGAGGGCATATTTCAACTCTTCCATATTAAATTTTCTATTATAAAGGGATTTTGACAAAGGAAAAATCTATTTCTCAGGGAGGCCCTGTGTCACCTGGTGATATTCCTTCTTACACGAATTTCTAGGTATAAATATTGCTAAATATACAGAGAAAAAAGTTATCAGGAATGCTGGGGTTACTACCCCTAGATCGAGCGTCTTCTTATATCAAAAAGGCGTCGGTATGGAGAAGGGTGAGTGAATAAATCACAGCAACAGAACCACACTCGAAAGATATCCCAATGGCAAAATCCCCCGGAAGAGCGAGGAGCCGTTCCAGCTCCCCACTCACCCGCCCGCCAAGCGGCAACCCCAGCGCCATCTGAACTCATTCCTTTTCTAGCACGTGATTGTTTTCACTGTTTTTCTGTTGGCTTGTGCTTTTGGCTGTTTTTTCCTGTTTTCAACCATGTCGTCGAGCAGCTTTACTGTATCCAAGTTAAGTACCATCTTATTGTGGGGTTTTTATGATAAGTTTGGCTGTTTCAGCCCGTATTTATTAATTATACGTGGTTTTGTTATGGCGCCTGGCGCCCCCAGCCAGCCATGTTGTCCGTAGGCACGCTCGTCCAGCTTGTTCTGTTTGGGCTTTTCCTTGTCGGCTCTTGCTTATTTTTATGCCCCTAGGATTCATCCTGGTGGTTTTCCTAAGCTGGGTTATTTCAGTGTTTCTCAAACGATAATTTTGTTGACCGTATCATTGGGGTTCCCATGGGTTCCCGTCATCTTCCCGTTTAGGTGACTCCCCAGGATGTTTCCCCTTGGACAATTTTAGCTTTATAATTATTATATTATTATTTTGCTAGTGCTTGACATCATGTTTTTAACTGTTTACTATGATTTTGTTACCGGGGGGCGTCAGGTTCAGTGTTTCTATTAACTTCCTGTCGCCTCTCTCGGTTAGGCTACACGCCTAGCACAAGCACAATTTATTTTATTGTTATGCACATATGATGGTGATTTATTATTCTGGTTATCTTATTATTGTGCCTAGTGTATATTAGGTTTGTTTTTGTGCCTTTGGCCTCCTGCTCTCCCTTTCACCTGGGTTAGGTTAGGTGGGAGGAGGGGATCAGCAGGTGGAGGGAGTTTCTGTTGTTGTTCCATCCTCTGTCCATGGCTTGGGTTGTGGAGTGAGCCCCATAGTCCTCCCCCTTCTTTACGGAGGGGTTGAGGTTTTTTCTGTGGGTGTGTCTTCTCCATGCTTTTATAGCATTCCCTTCCACTCGGCCCTGGTTGGTCTTCGACACGGAAATTTCTCTCCCTGTTGTTTCCTCATCCCTCCCTTTCCTTCTCCCCCCTTTATGTCATAGGCTACGTCTATGTGTGGGGTGAGAGTATGGAGACCTTTAGCCGCTATTCCCTTCCCTTCATTCGGAGTAGGCCATGATCTCTCTAGCTGGTATTATCTAGCGTGGTCGGGTTGCAGTTGAGCGGGTGAAGGCATCTTAAAAAACTAGGTTACTTTATTGAGCCTAGGATACTGTTAATATATAATCCTAAGCTATTTCTTTCTTTCTTAACCTAGTATAGGGTATTGCCTAATCCATATCATAGATCAATCACTCTTAAATGTATAGGCTAGGCTATATAAAAACAGGAAACTTACTAATATGTAACCTTATTTTTAGTCTACTATTTTTTGTTTAAGCCAGGTTGTTGTTTATATTCAATTCTAGGCTGTTTGGTCTACTATATAAAACAGTGACTCACTAATGTGTAACCTTATGGCCAGGCTATAACTTACTCTAATCTAGGCTACTGCCTAATCCAGATTATTTAATTCACACTTAAGAGTATGGGTCACATACAACACAGTTAGCCTACCTTAGTATGTAGCCTTAAGGTTAGGTTACCATCTCATCCAGCACAGATTACCATTTTGTCTAGTACTAGGTTGCATGGTCTAGGCTAACAATTTAGTCTAAAAATGGGATGTTTCGTAAAAAGTTATCACTTAACTTGATACAAGGTAATGCCTAGGCTAGTCCTGGATTATTTAGCTCATGCTTAAGTGCACAGGCTTATATAAAAGGAAAAAATTTATACTAATATGTAACCTTATTGTTAGGCTGTCGATTTATTTTACCCAGATACTGTCATTACCTGATCCTAGGGTCCTCGGTGTAATCTAGGCCACTTGAGGATACGTAATCCCAGGACATGGGCTACAGACAATATCCACTATTAATCTAGTCTACATTATTCTCACTTACTGCATAGATTATTGTAGACATTGTATAATCTGCAAGGATTTTCTATATCACTGATAAGTTGTGGAACATTTCTTTTAGTTAAAAACATTTGGTTTGAATTTAAAACAATTTTCGCTTCACGAAACTTGGTAGCAATCAACGCTTTACGAAACTAGGTAGCCATCAACGAGCTGGATTCCAGCTTTTAAAAAGAAAATTATCAATTCCAAAAGTTTACAACTAAAACTTTTAACTGGAACTTAATATTAAGCACTTATCTTGCTATTTTTGATGTTTCCATGATCCTCAATAATGAAAACGGAGAAAAAAGTAGAATTTTTTCGGAGCGCTTGTAACAACATGAACCATTCACTATAGACCAGAGAGAGTTATGGCTCCTTGGTCTTTAATGGCCCAGTTGTAAACATTGGGGCGGATGCGCATGTGCAATAGTAACTTTTCTTTCTTGCAGGTTCTTTTGACAATGGAAAAGCTGGGTTCAGCTTCAATGAAGATAAGGGAAAGTGCCCTCTCATCTTTGAGTCCATTATATACTCCATCACGTGTTATAGTGTTAATCATTACGACACAATACATGGCCAAAAAGACCAACTAAAAGAGAATTCTTTGATATTAGTTTGGTCACCATGGAGCTCTGGTAGACCATGGAAGATAACTCTTTGAGGACTCAACAGCGACTACCAAAAATAGGTTTTTCCAACGTCAAAACCTGTTTAATGTTCCTTAAGAAAAGAAGGAAATCCGCTATTTGAGCTACACTGGTCTTAGCAGATGAGACATTACTGTCGCTGTACCACTTGCAAAGATGGACCACTTGGCCTGGTAGCCTCTCCTGGTAGACTGCCGTTTACGTCTGGTAATAGCTTCCGCAGCTTGTTTTGAAAACCCCTTAGCTCTGATGAGTCTCTGGATAGTCTGAATCCTGTCAGAGCTAGAGCAGATAGGCTTTAATGAAATTTCCAGAGGTGGGGCTGTTTGTGAAGCTGTGGAATCTGAGGAAGTAACCTCAGGAAGTCCACAAGAAGTCTTAGAAGGTCCAGGAACCATTCCTTGAGTGGCCTGAAGGGATCTATCAGTGTCACTGACAAGATGTTGTGAACCTGGAACTTGCTGATCACTGCTCTCACCATGCTGAAAGGGGAAAAAGCGTAAAGGTCCAGATTCGACCAGTTTACCAGCATAGCATCCGTCACCTGTGCCTGTGGGTCCAGAACGGGCTAGCAAAGTAGAGGAAGGTGGCAATTCCTCGAAGTGGTGAACAGATCCACTGTCGGTCTGCCTCACAACTTCCAGACATTGTCACAGACTGTTGAATTCAGAGTCCACTCCGTTGAGAGGACTTGTCCCCGTCGACTTAGTTTGCCTGCCTGGACGTTCATCCTCCCTTGGATTAATCTCATGATGATCCTGACCTGTTCCTGTTCCACCCAAATGAGTAGTTCTCTTGCCGCCTCGCACAAGGAGAACGAGTGAGCTCTGCCCTGCTTCTTGATGTATGAGAAAGCCGTGGTGTTGTCCGAATGAATCACCAGGGTTCTGTCTGTGACTACTTACACAAAGTGCTTCAAGCCTAAATGGATGGCCGACAACTCCTTAATGTTGATCTGCAACTTCCTTTGCTCTGGGAACCATGTGCTGGAAGCTTCTAGGGTGCCCAAAAGTGCCCTCCAACCTATGCCTGAGACATCAGCATAAAAGGATAGGTTGGGGCTCGGAATATGAAGAGACTTTCCCTCAGCCAGTTTGTCTCTGGACGCCCACCACCGGAGGTCCTCCTTTAGCTCTGCTGTAATCGGAAAAGTCACTATCTGGTTGCTTCCTCCTGTTGCAGGTTGCCCTTAGGAAAAACTGGAGAGGCTTCATGTGAAGTCTCCCTAGTAGCACAAACTGTTTGATGGATGAGACGGTTCCCAACAGACTCATCCACCGATTCGCAGAGCAAACTGGAACAGAAAGGAGACCTTACACCGATCTCAGGCAGGACTCTATCCTCTTGGGGGAGGGAAAAACCTGAAAATTCAGAGCTGATGTTCATACCTAAATAGAGAATCTTCCGTGTAGGAACTAGTTGAGATTTCTCCTGATTTATCAAAAGTCCAAGTTCTCTGGCAAGGAGAAGGGTTACTTGTAGATCCTCCATGCATTGTTCCTGTGACAGGGAGTGGAGGAGACAGTCGTCCAGGTATAGACAAATGTTTATACCTATCAGGTGAAGCCATTTCGCCTGAGGGGATAGGACTTGCGTGAATACCTGAGGTGCAGTGGGAAGACAGAAGCAAAATGTTCGAAACTGGAAGACTCTGCCCCCAAAGACAAATCTCAGGTATTTTCTGGACTTCAGATGGACTGGAATATGGAAATACACGTCTTGCATATCCAGTGTTATCATCTGGTCCCCCTGCTGGATGGAGGATAACACTGATTGATTTGTCTCCATCCTGAACTTTGTTTCTTGAATGTAGAAGCTCAACGTGCTGACATCAAGGACAGGTCTCCACCCCCTGATGACTTGGGGACAACAAATAGTCGGTTGTAAAGACCTCTTGAAGAACAATCCTCCACTACTTCTATGGCTTTCTTCCTTAGAAGAGCTGACACTTCCTCCCTGAGAGTTACAAACCTCTTGGAGCCCTCCAAGTACACTGTCAATGTGATTGGCGAAGTTACGAGAGGAGGGTACTCTTTGAAGAGAATCAAGCACAGTAACCCTCTATTGAAACCTTGGTTGTACAAGGTTCTGCGCCTTTGGCACTCCACCTCTTCCAAAAGAGAGAGAGAGAGAGCCTGGTCCCTACAGGCGCATGAAGGATGGGAGGTCACTTTCTGGAGGAGGGTATGCTGGAAGTCCTCTTGATGGACCTTGCTGAAAATCGCACCCCGGAACGGAGTCTAGAGAAGCCCTGTCTGCCTCCTCAAAAGAGTTGCTGCTGTCGAGGAGATACCGACTTAGATGGAACCGAAGCAGAAGGCTCCTCGGGAGCTTAAGCTGACTGGGCTTGAGGATCTTGCGTGGATTTCTTCTGTAAGTCGGTGGCAATCTCCTTAACCCCTTCCTGCCCAGGACGTACCGTGCTACGTCACTTGACAGCCAACAACATATCCCAGGACGTAGCGTAATACGTCCTCTCCACTTTCTCTTTTGTACTGAGAGCTGGCATGCTGGGATTGTATATATGAAGGCTCTTAGTTGCTGGGATATGCTCTCTCTTCCTTTGTCGAACATAAGCTCCGCCCATGAGCCAATCAGAGAGAAGGAGTAAGGCATCTCGTGACATTTCCGTGGCGTCATCGAGACATCACCATATTCCACCAATGGGAGCTCAGTATTTCATCCTTTGTTGAACATAAGCTCCGCCCAAGAGCCAATCAGAGAGAAGGAGTAAGGCATCTCGTGACATTCCAGTGGCATCATCGAGACGTCACCATATTCCACCAGTGGGAGCTCATATAGACGGCAGTGCGACTGTAGACTTCATTTGTGTAGAGTTGCGTTTGCTGCTTTAGCGTATTGTTCACTCATTTTTTACGGTCATGGAGATTCCTCAGATGAAATATATGTACCATGGGAATCTGATGATGAAAGTGAGACATCATATAGTGAGCAATCAGTTAGTGATAGCGAATTATTTGTCGATACTGAGCCAGTCACAGAAGGAGGTTGGAGGTTGTAGTCCGACGTCTTTGATGATACTCGGCCAGATCCTGTTCCCCCACTCAGCATATACATAAACACAGGAACACATATACATACATAGAGTATATAATAGACAATAGCATTTATAAATCACGGATAAATATACATAGAGACAGTTTCTGATTGAACATACATGCATGCATACATATATATATATATACGAATACATGCATAGATATATATACACATACATACACTTTCATATATACATTATAATCAATAAAGAAACATAAATACAGTGAACCCCCATATTCGTGGGGGATGTGTACCACACGGCCCTGTGAATAGCTAAAATCCGCGAATACTTAAAACTCCTCTAAAGACACTTAGAACTGCCCATTTTGATAGTTTAAACACAAGAAAAACCCTGTAAAAATGCTTACACCTGAGTATTTTAATAGTTTTATCACAAAAAGTGCATTTATTCATGAAAATTATATGAAAATACAGTAATCAGCAAATATTTCTCGGTGAAAAATACAGCGAATTGGCGAATTTTCCGCGAATAATGGGTAGATATGTTCTACAGAGAAACACGCGAATGCGTGAGTCCGCGAATCGCGAGAACGCGAACACGGGGGGTTTACTGTAATGAAGAAAAGCATACTCTGATTGTGATATTTGATTTCCAGGTTAATCTGGTATAGCGTACGGTGAAGCGGTTGCACAGTCTAGGCATGAAGGTGTTAACCGCTGACTGGGGGAACAAGAAATGTCTGTCCAAAGGGGAGTACAGAAAAGCAGACTTCTGTACAGTCGTAACTCCTTTTGTGGAGAAGAAACACCACAGTTCCCTCTACTTAAGGACTCCAATAACAAAAAGAGCTGCCAGTTCAGAGGAGCCATCCGTTAGTGCCTTACCACTGCAGGATAAGACACCTAGTCAGTCAAGAGACAAGTCTGTCGCTAGTACTTCGTGTTCTTCAATCTTCCTTGCTAGTGCTGCTATCATCCAGTCCAGAAAACTGAACCCCTCAAGAACCTTAAATAGGAGTTTCACTAAATGGCCAAATTCTGACAAGGCAAAGAACACTTTAGCTGAAGAAAAAGCTGAACGTCTCACCGAGTCGATTAATCCTGAGAAGTAACCTTGGGAAGAGGCAGCACCTCCCAAGGAAGGCGCTTCTCCTGTAGAATAGGAGAGACATCTAGCTGTCAATCTTGCTGGAGGAAGAGCAAAAGCAGCCTTCCCTTGCTCCCTCTTAACAGACAACCAATCCTCTACTTCCTTGACAGCCTTCCTAGCTGAGGAAGAGAGAACCATCTTCGGTAGGTGAGAGGTAGAGTCTGACTGATTCCTCATCAGCAAGGTAGAGGCAGGAGAAACCGGAGCAGCTGGTTGGAAATGCGAGGGGAAAGACGCTAAAAAGTACTTCATCAACGAAGCACATGCAGTAGGAATGGGCTCTTGGACAACCTCTTCCTCTTCAGAAGACACTGGAGACAAAGCCTCTCGAGAAGGCTTAGGCAAGATTGGCGCCTTGTGTAGCAAGCCAAGCACATCAACCAACTGTTTCTTAATATGTGCAAAAGACGAGCTCTCTGACACAAAATCAGGCAAAGCAGAAGAATATGGGCGCTCGGTTGGTGCCGCAAGCTCGGTTGGCGCCGGGTGCCCGGACAACGCTGACCGCTTGCAAGCCGGGCATTCCAGAGAACAAGACGGGCGCTTGGGAGTCTGAGACTGGATGGCGCTCTGGCAAATACACTGAATGCTCATGCTGATGCCCAGAAGAAGAGTATTTGCTGGAAGAGTGCTTATGACCCAACAACTGATGCTCAGCATGGGAGCGATCGGGAGAATAACGAGCTGGGCTGCGCCACTTACCACAACCTAGTTGCGAACTAAGGGCAGGGTCTCTAGAGCACTTGGGAGAAATGGGAGAGGGCTCTCTATCATGCCGTCACTTTAAAGGACAAGACTTGCCAGGAAAAGCGACATACGTCTCTACCCCGGACTGGAGAGATCGGAATCCGACGACAACTGGTGGGCACTCACAGCAACACCTTTCCTACGGCTGTCAGAATTACGCACCACAGAATCGGATGAGGGGGTGACTGCCTGTGGGCAAACCCCGCTGACCTCCCTTGGACCTCCGGTATGTCTACTCCCAGGTTCAGGGAAGTGTGACAGTGACCTTCGTCTAGGAGAATCAGCAGGACGAACAACCACCTCCTCCACTGGCACTGACACTTGTTTAAAACTGTGAAATTCAACCATCGGGACCTTAAGCAACTCGCCTAATTTAGATACAGTCTTGACAACAAGATGAAATTTACGATCAACTTCACTCTTGAGGCTGGCTACGGCATCGGGATTGGAAGCATGGGAGCCAGGAACAGGAGTTGATGGAAAAATATTTGGAGGACTAAGGATGGGAGATAATACAAGGGCAAGAGAAGGAGGAACATTAAGGTCTAAGACTTGAATGTTAGAGACAGGTTCTAAGCTCACAGCCCTGCTCTCAGCTCTAAAAGCCACCTTCCTTTTCCTACCCCTATCTAATTTATCTAAATGAGATTTAAAAGCTTTCCACTTTTTCTCATCCCAGCCAACACATTCAGCACAGTAAGATCTTTCGAGTACTCTTGTCCTCTACACTTAGCACAAATTGTATGACTATCGTAGTCACTTTAGTCATACGAGTCTTAGATCCTTCACTACAATATCTAACACTTGATGCACTAGAATCAGACATATTGTAGGAATAACATCTAAGCTAAGCTGAAAAGCTACCAAAATCAACGATATTTCACCAATTCCTTGGAAAAGCGATGAAGAAAACTTCAAAATCAAACCACCAAAATATTCAATGTTGTGTCGAATGTTGGCAGAAAAGAAGTGATTTTCTCTGTTTTGTTGCACCTATCATTCCCCGACAGAGGGCGGGGTCATTTCCTACACTTACAACAATTGAATCACTATTGCGAACTTCAAATTTTTAACTGCTGATTGCGTAGAAAGTATAGCTGTAATTACTTGGTAAGTTACATACATGAAATCAATATTTTGTACTGAATAATAATTAAAATAATACTGGTTAGGGTAGGCTGTTAATTACTTTATGTTGAACTGCTAACTATAATCTGTGCGAGCTGGCTCCACAGTACTGTATCATGTAGGCTATATGTATGTCAATCTTCATTACTGTTCAGATTTTGTTACTTGCAAAGAGGGGCAGACCAGCAAAAAGTCCATTACAAGACAGGTCCTAAATATATATTAAGCTCACTCCTAGACCAGGCTAAATTTAAGGTTGGCCAATTAAAAAAAAAAAAAAAAAAAAATCAATAGTAAGAGGAAGATACAGTACTGTATGCATATGCACATGGTATAAGAAAAAAAACTATACAAAATTTTCTGTACCTTCCATGGGAAGCTGAAAGTGAGTACAGTATTTCCAACCCTATGCAGGGGCCTCTTTTCCAATAGACATTCGTTAAAATATGCTAATTTTATCATGTTATGTTTTTTCTAATACCTGTAATCTTTTTTATTTTATTTTGTAAAATGATAATTACAGCTCACACAATATCATGACAGATAAGAATTAAAATCAGTAACAAATTCTGAGTGTATTTATTGTAAAATATTTACAAGACGTCCTGGGATGGGGAGCTGCAGTACATTCCCCCATGACATCTCAAGTCAAACTGATCTCCCTCTACCCTCTACTGAGCTGCTAGAGTTGTCAGAAGACATTTATGGTCCATGGAAGTGATCTGTACACTTTTCCCATGAAATTCATTCAAACTGTATGGCGCAAAAATGTTGATCGTCAGGGGACAATACCCAGAAATTACCCCAAAGCTAAAAACAGTCATCAATTGGTGATGCCTGCTCACAAAGGGTTAAGTGTGGTGCCACTGTATTTAAAATGACATTTTTATAATAAAATAAAGTTTTATATATACTTACCAAATAATTACATAGCTATAGTTTCTACTTACGCGGCAGCTCAAAATTCGAAATTCGCCGTAGCGCTCTTTTGTTTTGAGTGCAGGTATGTTGCCCCGCCCACTTTCAGGGAAGAATAGGTGCAACTTAGCTAAGAAGCTCAATTCGTTTATGCTCTATGTCCATGAGAGGGGAGGAGGGCGGGCTCCAATCATGTAATTATTTGGTAAGTATATATAAAACTTTATTTTATTATAAAAATGTCATTTTTATATATGTAACTTACCACATAATTACATAGCTGAATCCCACATTGAGTGGAGGTGGGAAGAATGGACATATACTACCCAAAAAACTACTTGATATGGGGGGTAATTTGGGATAGCAAATTAGCTAGCATCTTGGAATGCTTGTTGAAACCTTACCTGGCAAGGGAGCAACAGCAGACAGGTACTGCCTCTGGTCGTAGCTCCTCTCGACCTGTAGCGGTGTGGCGGTAGTGCCAAGAATCACCTCTATGAGTGGGTGCTTTGCAACGTAGGAGGTCAATCGCAGGTTACCAAAGCTAAAAAATCCAATGGGTCACATAATGATATGTGGATTGCCCTTGCCCTGGGCGCAGTACAATAGAATAACAAAGACCAGATAAAATTAACCTACACCGTACAACCTTTTATCCAAAACCATAAAAACCAATTGATGACACTTAAGATCAGTGTACACCAAACTTCCCAAGAAGTACGACTGCCCTTATTCAAGGAGAGTTGATAGAGGAAAAGGGAAGGCGTTCCTCCTATCCTTCGTCCCCCAATACCATGCCAGCTGCGAAAAACGGACCTAAAGTACTGCATTTTTCATACACTGTCTCAAAGTCCCGTAAATAAAACATGGCAAACACTGACTTGCACCTCCAAAAAGTTGTTTGTAAAATCGAAGAGAGAGACAGGTTTTGTTTAAAAGCCAAAGACGTTGCCACAGCTCTTATTTCATGAGCCTTTACTTTGCACAAGGGAAGTAAATCGTCTTGAATTCCCGAATGTGCTTCCGAAATTACGGATCTTAAAAAGAATGACAGTGCATTCTTGGACAAAGGACAGCTGGGATTTTTAACGGAACACCAAAGATTAGGGGCCGAACCTCTAAGGCTTTTGGTTTTCTCAAGATATACTCTTAGAGCTCTTACTGGGCAGAGGACATTCTCTTGCTCGTCTGGGCCTAATACTTCTGAGAGGCTCTTGATAGAAAAGGAGCGAGGCCAAGGGTTAGCCGGCCTCGTTTTTGGCCAAAAATTCTAAAGTTAATGAGTATACTGCATTGCCTTGTGAGAAGCCTATCCTTTCGTCAATGGCATGAAGTTCGCTGGCTCTTTTGGCTGTGGCAAGTGCCACCAAGAATAATGTCTTCTTCGTAAGATTGCGAAGAGTCGACGACTCTATCGGTTCAAACAGTGGACCTGAAAGCCAGTTGAGGACTACGTCCAAATTCCAAGCGACTCCTGCGGGTTTAGCTTGCTTACTGGTGTTGAAATGTTTAATTAAATCAGTTATGTCTTGGTTGGAAGACAGGTCTAACCCTCTATGTTTAAATACTGAACTCAGCATCGCTCTGTGACCTTTGATGGTCGATGTTGAGAATCCTTTCGCTGTTCTGAGGTATAAAAGAAAATCTGTGATTTGAGTTACAGAAGTTTTAGAAGAGGAAATTCCTTGTTCTTGGCACCATTTCCTAAAAACTGTCCACTTGGATTGGTAGACTGCAGAGGAAGACTGTCGTCTGCAGTTAGCAATAGCCTCTGCAGCCTTTCTTGAAAATCCTTTCGCTCTGACAAGTTCCCTGACAGTCTGAAGCCTGTCAGAGCGAGAGTGGATAATCCTTGATGGTATCGGAGGAAGTGTGGCTGTCTGAGAAGACTTTTCCTCTGAGGAAGTAGTCTTGGAAAGTCTGTCAGAAGGCTCAAAAGATCAGGAAACCACTCTTTGTGTGGCCAAAAGGGAGTGACTAGTGTCATTGACACGTTGACATGAGAATTGAACTTCCTCAGCACTTCTCTCACCATGCTGAAGGGAGGGAAGACGTAAAGGTCAAGATTCGACCAGTCCTGCAACATGGCATCTGTTGCCCATGCTTGTGGGTCCGGGGCTGGGGAGCAATACAACGGAAGCCAATTGTTCCTCGACGTCGCAAACAAGTCTATTAACAGTTTTCCCCATAGTTTCCACAGGTCAGTGCATACCTGTGGATTGAGTGACCATTCCGTCGGTAGGACCTGTTTTCCTTGACGCAATTCGTCCACCAGGACGTTCAATTTGCCGTGAATGAACCGAGTCACTAAAAGAGTTTCGTTACTCCTTGCCCAAAGAAGTTCCTTCGTCGCTTCGTTGAGAGTGAAAGAATGAGTCCCTCCTTGGTTCTTGATGTACGCTAGTGTGGTCATGCTGTCCGCATGCACCACTACAGTTTTGTGGTAGGTTATCGTTGCAAAATGTAGAAGTGCAAGATGAATTGCTTTTAGTTCCTTCACGTTGATGTGGAGGTTTCTCTCGGAAGGAGACCAAGTTCCTGATACTTCCATGTTGTTGAGGAGGGCTCCCCAACCCAGATCCGAAGCGTCGGAGAATAACGTTAGGTCGGGGTTCGTTGGAGTTAGAGACATTCCTGCCAAAAATCTGTCTTTTGTCAACCACCATCTGAGATCCTCTTTTATCTGGGGAGTGATGTTGAAAATGAACGAGTCCGGAAAAGACTTCCAGTTCCAATTGGCTTTGAGGTAGAATTGAAGTGCTCTTGAATGCAGTCTGCCCAATGGAACGAACCTCTCGATGGATGAGAGAGTTCCAAGAAGACTCATCCATGAGTTGGCTGAGCAGGAGTTGCCAGTCACGAAGTCCTGGACTTTCCTTCGGCAAGCGAGTATTCTTTGATGGGATGGAAAAGCCCGAAAACTCCGAGAGTCTGTCACTATCCCCAAATAGAGAATAGACTCAGTGGGGACTAATTGCGACTTCTTGAAACTTATCAAAATAGAGCAGGAGCCCAGAGTGTTTATTCCGAGTTTTGAACACAAAAGATTTGACCCCCTAGATAAATAGTGCCTACCCCCAACATCTCAAAAATGTATTGCTGCCGGATCAGAACTCTGGCTTTTGCATAAAAAATGGACCCTAAAATCTGAACAAAATTTTTTTTTGTCAGAGTGAAAAACATATGCTTGAAACTTTTCCTAAACCTTCCTTGGAGTCCCCTGAACACAGAATGAGCAATGCCAGCAATGTCAAGGCTGGCTTTATGTCTGCCAGCAGCTTCCAAAAGGGGGTTCAAATTCACGTTTATTCCGAGTAAGGAACATATGCCTAAAACTTTCATAAAAACCACCCTTGGGACGCCCTGAACTCAGAATGACCATTGCCAGCAAATTTCTCTCTGGCTTTCCACCCGCCAGCAACTCCTAAATCGACCAAAGGTTCAAATTCACTTTTATTCAGAGTTAAGAACACAAGGCTCAAATATTGCTAAAAACCTTCCTTTGGGCCTTATGAACGCAGAATGACCAATGCCAGCAAATTTATCTCTGGCTTTCCACCCACCAGTAACTCCTAAACCCATTAGAGGTTCAATTACAATTTTTTCAGAGTTAAGAACACAAAGCTGAAATTGTGGAAAAAGTATTCCTCATGAACTCAGTTTAATTTCTCATAATTATTTCATAATATAATTACATTACAAAATGTAACATATATCACAATAGCTAACTGTAATCTTAGAAAAATACACGCACTTTTTCTACTGGAAAAAAAAAATATCCATTTAATTATATGGGTAAACATTACTTGCTGTGCAATGCTGTCAAAATATAACTGCTCTGAATATGAGACATAGCATGCTGCGATGCTGTCAAAAAGTAACTGCACTGAAAATCACACAGACAGAAAAAAAAAAATCTAGCTTCTGTTATGTTACTCATCGGCCAGCCGTATGAGAGCTGATAGTCAGCTCAGTGGTCTGGTTAAACTATTTTAATAATGATAACAATAATAATAATAATATGTTACTCATCATCAGTATCGCTGTCGTCACTCCAGGCGTCTTCCGACAGCTCCTCATCTTCAGTCTCAAAACTATCTGAGTGAGCTGATATATCTGACGTACTGTTCAGTGTGGAGAGGCACTCTGCCGGAGCGGAAGTGCCAGAAAACCATTTAGGTTGAAATCCACTGGTGGTAGCCAACCAGCCAAAATCACAAGGATTCCAGCCACAAGTTGGAATGGGTGTGTCTGCCTTTCTCCACATCCTGGCAACATAGTTTGCACGCTTGATATGCAGTGAAGCTGTCTTTTCACAAGGAGGAGGGAGGGAGGGAAGCACAGTTAAGTTTTTCACATTTTTGAGAGATGTTGCTTTCCCTCTACAATCGGTTACCTTCAGGAAAGCTTTATATAAACCGGCATTCACTGATGTTATTACCTGAATATCCATACATACATATGGCAGATGAACTCTGTGACTTCCCTCAGTGTCCACCTCATCTGATGCTAGGGTCCGAAGATGTCTGGTGGCATTCAAGTCTTCCTCTAACATCCTGAAGGGCTTAATCTTCCCTTTCCGGAAGAAAGTGGAGGTAAAATCACAGCCAGTTAAGGCATGAAAACCGAGAAGGGCATCTGTTAGACCATCATGTTTTTTTTCCAGCTCTTCAGCCATCTGAGACACATCAAGGAACCTACGATGGTTAGCAGATCCAAAATCTAAAATCACCTTTTCTCCAAACTCATATCGTCCCAGTAAACCGAGAAGGATCACAAGTACATCTGTGTCAGATGATCTGACAATTATATTCCCTTCTAGGATATTTGATACATGGAAGGCAATAAGGGTGTCTGCCTTTTCATGTTCAGCTTGCAGATGATCTGGTTTTGTCACTTGGAGTATATTGCTTTCATCATTCTTGAGCTTAATGCATTTTCCTCCATGTGATATGTATACTGTTTTCTGTCCAATTACAGACCCATAACAGGGTTTGACACATTCTGTCATCACAAAGCAGGAAAATTCTTCCTTGAAGTAAGTGTTTTTCAGGAGCGTGGCTCCACTCTGACGCTGGGCTTGGTCAGAGCCTGTGATGACAAACTTTTGGTGAATGCCTCCTCGAAGCTCTCTCTCGTAATCTTTGATGGAAGGAGACTTGTACTGGTCAAAGGTGATATGGACTTCCTCTCCATGGAAAGAGCAGGCCTTTACCAGTAAATCTCGCACCATTGTCCCATACGAGGCTCTGGTGTGTTGTAGCACAGTCTTGTGTAGGATGATGCCACCATCAAGTACTGTCACTCTGATGTTTGGGAGAGTAGTGGAGTCCAGGACTACATTTTGATAATTCTCCAACACCTTTGTAAGTGCAGCTTTGTCAGTTTTCAAAATGGTGTCATCAGTGTGTGCCAGTACCAGTGGGACAGTGGTGACTGGGAAGCTTAGCAAATGACGAAGATTGACATTCTTTTTTGTTCTTGCTGAAATGGTGAGAATCCTGCCAAAGACATCCCGTACTCCCTCAGCTGTATTTACATCCTTGATGGTTCGTGAAGGCTTGACATTTTCTGCTGCAAAGTTCATCACCCTCATTCTCGGTACACGTTTTAAGAACCGTGTCTCATCCGAATATTCAGCCTCAAATAACTGTCTCATTTGCTTTTCTCTGTTTAAGGTCCCTAAAAGATACTCTTTCGTAGCATCTTGTGCTGCCTTTCCTGAGGATAGGTTATAGAGTCCTGAACTAGGGGCAATGGTAAAAGGATTGCATGTGTTTTTCATTCCTTCTATGAGAGTGTTGATATTTTTGTTGTCATGTTTCACTCTCAAGAGCTGAGTTTACTTTGCTGGATGTTCTCCTGAATGGCGGGAAACAACTAGCGCTGGTGCCACAATTCCGCCAACTGAACTTTCACATAATTATAATAGATCAAGATCTTGTTGTCTTTCATACATATAGTCATAGCAGTATAACTGTTTTGCGTAAGATTCTGCTTGAGTTATTTTCACATCAAAATAATATTACTTTTCATGCTACCTTTGGCATATCACTGCAACGCACACAGGCACCTGACTGAAGTCTCTCGCTCACAAAGTACCCAAATATCCTCTGCTCAGTATCAGTTTTATTACTTCTAATGACTAATTTGCCTTACCATTCTTACACTTTGCACTATTTACAAATTACTCCGTACAACTGAATGGCTAGACTGTGCAATGCATACCCAGAAGCATACGTATACCAGATCAATTTCTTTATGGACACAAAACTGTAGAGCTACATCACAGTGGCACATATAATTATTTTTCTGGGCAATAAATGCTCGGTGCGATCATTTACAGGTTACGTTCACATAAATATGTATGCTAAATACATTCCTGATGTATATTATGAAGTAATAATGGCAAAAGCTCACCTATCTTACAGTGAAAACAATATCTATAGCTTAGGCGTCCAGTACACGACATCAAGCTTCACGGCATCAGCTGATAGTTTACCTCCTGATCCTGCTGCCAGACGACAACTCGGCACTCATAGAGAAAGTTTTTGGTTACATCTGGATTTGTATCAATATGCACCATTTTTTCTTCCAAATACAATGTTAAAAGGGAATAATTTCTACTTCATTCATATTTCTGCATTGTTGTCACATAATTGCACTGCATACCTCCTTTTAAGCTTGCTGGCGGGTGGAAAGCCAGAGAGAAATTTGCTGGCAATGGTCATTCTGAGTTCTTGGGGTCCCAAGGAAGGTTTTTATGAAAGTTTTAGGCATATGTTCCTTACTCAGAATAAACGTGAATTTGAAACCCCCTTTGGAAGCTGCTGGCGGACATAAAGCCAGCCTTGACATTGCTGGCATTGCTCATTCTGTGTTCAGGGGACTCCAAGGAAGGTTTAGGAAAAGTTTCAAGCGTATGTTTTTCACTCTGACAAAAAAATTTTTTTTCAGTTTTTAGGGTTCATTTTTTGATGCAAAAGCCAGAGTTTTGATCCGGCAGCGATACATTTTTGAGATGTTGGGGGTAGGCACTACTTATCTAGGGGGTCAAATCTTTTGTATTCAAGACTCGGAATAAACACTCTGGGCTGCCAGCCTAAAAGTCCTAATTCTTGGGCGAGGCGAAGTGTTTTCCGTAAGTCCTCCGTGCATTGATAATTCGATGGGAAACGAAGAAGCCAGTCGTCCAGGTACAGAGAGATGTTTATCCCTATTAGATGAAGCCACTTCGTAAGGGGCACGAGTACCTGGGTGAAAACTTGAGGGGCTGTGGATAGTCCGAAGCAGAGTGCCTGAAACTGGAAGACTCTGTCCTGGAACACGAATCTTAGATACTTCCTGGAGTCCGGAGGAATTGGAATATGGAAGTAAGCATCTTGCATGTTGATCGTGAGCATCCAGTCTCCCTGATGGATGGCTGACAAAACTAACTGATTTGTCTCCATTCTGAATTTCGTTGTTTGAACGAAGCGGTTCAGGGCACTGACGTCCAGGACAGGTCTCCATCCTCCCGATGATTTGGGAACCACGAAGAGACGGTTGTAAAATCCCCCTGAGTTTACATTCCCTACTATTTCTATTGCTCTCTTTTCCAGAAGGGCTGAAACTTCTCGAGATAAGGCAGAAAACTTCTCTGAGTTTACTGAGTAGGCTGCTAAGTTGATTGGAGAGGTTACTAATGGAGGTTTTTCCTCGAAGGGGATTGTATAACCTTCTCTTAAAACTTTCAGTACCCACAGTTCCACATTTCTCTTCTCCCATGCTGGCCAGAAATGTGACAGTCTTGCTCCCACTGGGATACGGAGGACCGAAGTCTCATTTCCTGATGTTAGACTTGAATGGTTTCCTAGATGGTTTGGAGGTTCGAAGGTTGGTTCTCGGACGGGACTGTAGACGGCCTCTACCTCCTCGAAAGGGATGTTGTTGCAGGGGTGACGATGTCATAGTAGTTGCAGTAGAGGTTGTTCTCGTAGGAAAATACGATCTCTTGGTGGATTGTGTGATGAGATCTTGGGTAGACTTCTTCTGAAGATCGACTGAAATTCTATCTATTATATCTTGCGGAAAAAGGTTATCCTTGACTACAGGCGCAAACAGAAGCGAGGAACGTTCTGACGGAGTGACACCTTTAGCTGCAAACGAGCACCACAAATCTCGCTTCTTGAGTACTCCCGTAGTATAGATGGTAGCTAGCTCTACTGCTCCATCTCTAACAGCTCTATCTGCGCACCCCAAAACACCCAGCCGGTCCGATGTGAAGTTTTCTTGAAGTGACGCACAGTCTTCTATTTTCTTAGTCAAGGCTCCTATAGTCCAGTCTAAGAAACTAAAAATCTCAAATACTTTAAAAATATCTTTGAGAAGGTGGTCCAATTCAGAGGATGAAAAAAGAATTCTTGCTGAAGCGAAGGCCGAACGACGAGAAGCATCGATAATACTGGAGAAGTCTCCTTGAGAGGGGGCAGCGACTCCCAAGGACGGAGCTTCTCCCGTTGCATAAGCCAGATACTTCTGTCTTACTAAGCGAGAAGGAGAAGAACAGAAAACCGCCTTCTTGACTTTCCTATTCTCTGCAAGCCAGGCATCCATACGGCCGAAAGCTTTCTTCGAAGACAAAGATAACACCAGGCGCGGAAGTCTGGTGGTACCTGGAGGTTGACGCATGCCGAGGTAAGCTGAACCCGGCGATAAAGGAATGACTGGGGAGAAGGACGACGGGTAGCAGACCAGGAAAAACCTCAGTAGAGCCGAGTAATGAGAGGTGGGTTGTTCCTCTTCTACAGGATCTTCGGCGGACAAAACAGGAGATCCTGGAGGTTCTACGGGGTCCTGTACCACTGGAGTTGGTTTCTCAAGAAGGCTCAACACTTTTTCAAGCCGGAGTTGAAGCGGCGCGCAAAGAAGGGTCTATAGGGACTGAAGAAAATTCTTGCTGAGAGGTCATGACTGCATGAGAAGAGGGGTTGATTGAAGATGCGCCACCCACGGCTGGGCGCATGGATGATATGCGCCCACCCGCTGTAGAAGCAAAAGCTCTGTCCGTGGACGCTTGGTTCGCCAATAATGGGTGCTCTGAAGACTGCCGTTCCCGCTCTGAGGGGACCAACATGGGCTCTTCCGTCTTGGAAGCTGGGCGTTCCCGAACAGGTAAGGTTGGAGCAGTGCGCTCAGGTGATGGGCGCTCCGACGAAGGTGTGCGCTCAAACGATGATGGGCGCTCGGATCTTGGATGCTCGGACATTGGGCGCTTGGACTTTGGGCGCTCTGAAGGTGAAAGGTCGGATCCTGAACCGTCTGTGAACTGGCGTTCTGAACATTGTATGGGCGTTTTCTTGCGCGAGAAAAGAGCGAGAATCTCTTGTCGTGGCCCAGAAACTACAAGACGGAGAGGGCTATGATCTCTCTCAGCTGCTCGCTTACGAGGCAGGGGAGAGTCCATAGAAGCGCCTAGCCTTTTCAGTGGTCTAGATACATGAGAGAAACGGTCACTGCGTCTCTTAGATGTGGGCAAGTCTGATCCACTTGAAGAAAGAGTGTGCGTATCCATCCTAATACCTTTCCAACGATATTCATCCGCGGCCTGGGATCAGTGGACAACGGGTTCGGATGAGGCGACGACTGCTTGTGGGCAAACCCCACTGACCTCCCTTAGACTGTCAGTTTGCTTCCTCCCATGTTTGCAAGGGGAGTTTAGCAGGGACCTTGGTCTAGGAGCATCGGTGGGACGAACAGCCGCCCCCTCCACTGACACATCACTTAACACAACACTATTAAATTTGTCCATTAGGACTTTCACAGAATTCCCAATTTGGGACACCGTATTAACAAGTAAATTAAATTTCTGGTCTACCCATGCTTCTAAGCTGGCAATGGCATTGGGTTCAGCAGAATAAGAATTAGGTACAGGAGTGATGGGAAAAGCTGGAGGGCTGGAAATGGGAGAAAAAGCTGTCACAGGCGTCGAAGGGATAGGTAAAACATCAATATCTTCCCTTGAAGAATGGCCCATACTAGCAGAAGCCTTAGCTTCGGCCCTAGCTGTAGCTTTCCTAATTCTGTCCCTTTTCAATTTGTCTAAATGAGACTGCAAAGTTTTCCATTTATCCTGATCCCAGTCTTTACATTTGTCACAAGTCAAATCAGGGGAACAAATTTGTTCCCTACAAGTACAACAATTTGTCTGTTGGTCGTATTTTACCGACATGAGTCTAGTTTTGCAGCCTTTGCTGCAGTACCTAAAGCTGGATAAACTAGAGTCAGACATAATGGTCAAGAATTCCAAATGAATAAATACCACTCAAATTGTCCAAAAATCTAGCTAAGCTAATAGCTGCACTACCAACAAAAGAGTACTTCACCAAAGACGATCTCCGACATTCAGTGAAAACGAAAACGAAAGCTGCTAATAACTGGTGTTCAGTCATTAACCGGCAGAAACGAATTGAGCTCCTTAGCTAAGTTGTACCTATTCTTCCCCGAAAGTGGGCAGGACAACATACCTACACTCAAAACAAAAGAGCGCTACTGCGAATTTCGAATTTTGAGCTGCTGCTTAAGTAGAAACTATAGCTATGTAATTATTTGGTAAGTTACATATATAAAAAAGTAATTTAAAAACAAAGAAAATAAGGGAAAGAAAACTTGCAAAATAAAGTGTTTAAGTTCTAGCATTATTACTTACACAAGAAGCGAAATAACTAGATTCAGGATGAAAAGATAACGTAGGAACCTAAAGTAAGATCCAACGCCAGTTCCAAAAGTCCCTTCTATTTCTTTTAGATCTTTATGCCACAGACTGTAGTCATGGAATGTATCTTGGACTGACTGAATCATCTAGAGATAAAAGCACATAAGGATTATTTCATGACATGAATATAAATGACAAATTAACTTCTCTCAATTATTCATATTCTGTTTAACTAGGAGATAAGTTTACAAGTCAAAAAAAGTGCATGACATACTGTATACTGAACTACCTGATAATCTTCAAAATTTAATAAAGTAAACAAAGATTCCTACCAAATAATAAGAAAGGAATATGCAGACAGTAGTTTGGTAAACAAAGAGAAAATACTTTTGAAAATCAAAGCTACTGAGAATTTACTAGAAATGAAATGAGTATTACTGTAATGTGCTGAAACTACAGGTAACATGTAAAGGCAAAATATTTAGTAAGTCAAATTTGATTCTCTCTACACTGTGATACTGTATTTACTTTGCCAAATGACATACCTTATACCAGTGCATGCTCACTGTATATTTATACGCCTTCCACCCAGATATTGTGCGAGCAGCAGTTCTAGAAGATGTCTGGCGAGCTGTAAGCCGTCGTCTAATTTCCTTTTTAACTTTCAGAGGCTTGCATAATTCTCTTAAAGCTTCCCTGTTAAGGAAAATGAAATGCAAAATGCTACACACTTTTCTTGTCAGGTACTGAAATGCTAAAGAAGTTCTACTCTTAGCTATGGTATAAAAGGAATACAATGCATACTGCAATTTATATGTCAAAAAAGAGTAGCGAATGGCACCCTATTTAACTGTACAGTAAACACTATTCTATCACTGAACACATGCTGGCTCGGTCCTTGGCTCTGATGAGCGTTACTTTCTAGCATCATTACCAAGTAGAAAAACAATGAATTCTCATGGTAAAAATGTTGACACATACTCAGTATTACCTCAAAGAAAAAATATCACTACCATCCCAATAGCACCATATTTTTTAAGTAATTTAAATTTTTCTGGCATATGAACTAGCTGGAACAGTCATTGAACTTTGTGACAAGGTCGTTAACTAGTGGTTATAAGGGTGCGTGAAGGAATACTCTTCACTTGCCTTCCCTCACTAGTTACTTTTTCCTTTGGCCATGGGATAAAGCAGGGCCGTTGAGGTGGGATTATGATAACAACTCAAGATTCATATTCCTTAGAAAAATATAAATAACTTAAAATTATATTTGTTCCTGTGGAAATACAAACTTGGGTGGGAGGTCATCTCTGACAACTTAGTTGAATCTTACCAAGAACTTCACACTCCCAGCCATGTATGAGAGTAAGGGCTACAATGACTCCTGTAACCTCCTACCCAGTCTGGCAAATGGAATGGCCAAGAGGTAGGGCACTGAGCATGAGTTAAAATGGCACTGCAGTAAACCTCCCGTATTTGTGGTCTCACTATTCGCAGACTCACATATTTGCGGATTTCTCTGTGGAATGTATCTACCCATTATTTGCAGAAAATTCGCCCATTCGCGGTATTTCTCACTGAGAAATATTCACTAATTACTGTATTTTCATATTTTCATGAATAAATGCACTTTTTGTGATAAAACTACTGAAATACTCAAGTATAAGCATTTTTAGAGGGTTTTTTTTGTGTTTAAACTATCAAAATAGGCAGTTCTAAGTGTTTTTAGAGAGGTTATAAGTATTCAAGGATTTTAGCTATTCATGGGGGTGTGTCGCATCCCCATAAATATGGGGGTTTACTGTATATTAATTGGAATGTATCTATCAAAACATGGTCTTTTTATTATATAGAGTATATATATAGTGTCAAGAATTTATATTCCTCCCTCCTAGAGAATTGCCAGGCAATTGATTTCTAATAAAATCCAGCATATCAGTTAACTAAGAGTCAAGCTGAAAAAGAGGGTCTCCCACTTTATTTTGAACCCAGGACGCATTCCATTCTCCTGGCCGGATATGCCCAGGCCTACTACACAATAGCTCCCCCACCTTCAACCCCCCTACTACAAGAACACACCTAGATTTACCCCCTCCTGTGGGGTAGTGTTTGTGAGTTCAGATCAGAGAGGTTATAGGTATAATAGGTGCAAGGCATGCAAAGGGGAGCTAGGATCTTAAGCTTTAACCACCTAATCTATAAGACCATTTTTCCCTTAACTTTTTGCCTGGCGCCAGACTATTCTTTCAGGTAAACCTGGATGTGCGAAAACACACCTAGCCCGTGTCGATTTTCAACAACAAGAGCAGAGACTTCCCCGCCATGTTCCGAGACAGATATATACATATATATATATTTTATATATATATTTATATATATATATATTTATATATATATATTTATATATATATATATATATATATATATATATATATATATATATATATATATATATATATATATATATATATATATATATATATATTATTATCACTTTTGTACATGATTCATTTATCACATTACCACAGGTGAAAAAATAAGAGATGGGGTGTAGGTCCCGACCCGGTTTTCGACTTTATTTCTAAGCCATTGACAGAAGGCTTGGAAATAAAGTAATAAACCGGTCAGGACCTATACATATATATATATATATTTTATATATATATTTTTCACCTGTGGTATATATATATGATATATATATATATATATATATATATATATATATATATATATATATATATATATATATATATATATATATATATATATATATATATATATATATATATATATATTTGAATGATTTTATTGTTTGTATATATCTTTTATTGCTTTATTTTAATGTCTGTTTCTTTTTTGTGCTGTTATCCAACTCCACATTTCAATTTTGTTTATGGTGAACCTTCCTCATTTTGGATGTAATTGCTTACTCTTGCATCAGCAAGTCAGGATTTACTAGTGATGGAGAATCTTGCTTTGATATACAGATGAATGTATAGAAGCAATGGCAGCTTGTAGTCCCAATGCAGATTGCACAAAAACTGCAGGGTGCTATCTGTGTACTTGCAAGACAGTATAGGTGGGTGTTTTGATGCTAGTGTTACAAAGGTTTACATAAATGCACTGATAACACTTGTGTTTATAATGAAGAAGCTTTTATTGTGAAATTCTCTACAGTTGTGCCTTCTAAAAGTCTGTTATGTACTGGATGTTATAATGGAGTATTATTTCCAGCTGTGATGATTTCTCCAGATTTACTGTGAACTGAACTTTTTTGGAGGTGCCTCTTTACCTGTATTGTTATGTTTTCTGTGAAAACGTGTTATTGAGACTGTCTGTTTTATTAGCTGTGATAGGTATTGTGCGTGTTTTTTTGTGGTTTTTGCAAAATAAGTACTGAAAATGAATGTAATGAAGAGAAAAGAAACTTAGATTAAAGAAAAATTGACTTTAATTCACTTTTATGTTTTCTGATGGCCATCAAAATTTGAAAAGAAAAGAAATTGGAGTTATATAGTATTCTGATTTACAAGTGTATGTTTTCTTACATGTATGTTAGCTGACCGGTCAGGTAGGTTGACTCTAAGTATGATTATCACACATATTATAACAGCACACAGGAAAATATTTTATTACTGTTGAGATTTCATCTCTCTCTCTCTCTCTCTCTCTCTCTCTCTCTCTCTCTCTCTCTCTCTCTCTCTCTCTCTCATGTACCCTACGCACACAATTGCATTTATCAATTGGGTTGCAAAAATAAAAAAATTAGAAAATACAGTAAAAATATAAATGACAATAGCATAAAATATAAATAAAGAATCATAAGCCCAACAAGACAAAAGTTCTAACAAGTCACTACATAGTGTGTGCATTTGTGTATGCTTGTTGCTGCGGTCTCACATTTGCCATTTTTCTTCTTTGCTTTTCTTGATTTACTGTTCAGTTTTTCATTAAAAGTCTGGTTGACTCTAAGTATAATTATCACATATATAACATTACACAAGAGAATATTTTATCACTGGTGATATTTCATCCGAGTTGTTTTCTCTCTCTCTCTCTCTCTCTCTCTCTCTCTCTCTCTCTCTCTCTCTCTCTCTCTCTCTCTCTCTCTCTCTCTTTTGTACCCTACTCACACAATTATGCTTATCTTATGGGTTGTAAAAATAAAAAATGAGAAAGTACAAAATACAATAAAATATATGAATGAGAATAGAGTAAAATATAAATAAAAAGTCATAAGCATAGCAACAAGAAAAAAGAAAAGCTGTATCAAGTCAGATGTGTACCTAGCCCTCTTCACCCATCCAACACTACATCCCCAAACCCTCCCAACCATAGAAACTGCTCCACAGCTCCACCCCCTTCCAAAAAACCCAGCCATCTGACCCCCTACCTCTTAAACTTCTCAAGGCCTCCCCCACCGCCCCCCAAAACTCCTTCTTAGTCTGTCTGAGTGTAAACAGTGTTATCAACAATTACCTGAGGCCATGCAGATTTGCCAACCATCGGAGAGTGGTTTTTTCCAATTTTTTGAAATTCATATATATCATATATCTTTGGGGCCTTGGTCCCTGGTCCAAGTGTGTTGGATAATGTTGAGTTCCAGATAACAGCGATCCGGATAATTGAAGGATTACTGTAACTAACATTCATGCATCATTTACCGACACTTTCTTTAGATGTTTCTTAAAAGTAAGACGTGAGTCAACGGTTACACCTACAATAGTTCAAGCTTCACACTCATTCAGTAAAGCCCCATCCACCTAAAGGGAAGGATGAGGTAGAAAATCTTTATGGGTTCTGCTAATCAGTAGTTTTTTTTTTTTGTTTTTGTTTTACTGGAGTTCAGCCTCATACCCTACCAAGTAATCTGGTCCAAGTCACACTTGAGACTAAGGGCAGCTTCATTTCTCATAACTGGAGACTTTACACCTGTAAGTGTTGCATTACTAGCACACTGAACCATCTGGTTTTTCAGGCCAACAACCATATCACTTGTATACACTAAAAATAACAGTGGACCAAGGACACTACCTCTGGAACTCCAGACACAATAGGTCTTGATTTGCTTAAGATCCCATCAACAACAACTCGCTGCTGTCTACCTATAGGAAAATCCTTAAGTAAACCTTAAACATATCCATCCACTCTAAGATTCTAAAGTTTCTAAACAAGTGCTTGGTGATCTACTAAGTTGAAAACAGCACTAAAATGTATTTGAATTACTCTATACTCAAAACCCCTATTCTCTTGTAAATGGTATATCAAATCTAAAAGAGCATTGCAGGTACCTAACTGCTTCCTATATGGATATTGACTAACAGCTTACAATCCTTTAGATTCAACATACTTATATAGTGGCTTAAAAAAGGATTTTGACAAAGGAAAAATCTATTTCTGGAGAGCGGCCCGTGTCACCCGGTGAAATAGTCCATTCAGCACTTATTTCTAGGTAATTCCGTTGCTAGATACCAGAGAAAGCTAAATGAAATGCTGGAGTTACTACCCCCAGAGCGAGCTCCACTAGATGGAGTCGTGTATGGAAAAGGGTGAACTACAAAAACACGGAACCTTATCCTATAGAGATTCCCAATGTCAAAGTCCCAACGAGAGAGGTGCCGATACAAGCCCATGCACTACTCGCGGACTGTATACAAGGCAACACTAGCCGCATTCCATGTTAGCACCCACCTCACTAGAATGAAGTTTATCAAGGGAGGGAGAGAATGAAAAACAGGGGTGGGTCACCGGGTGACACGGGCCCCTCTCCAGAAATAGATTTTTCCTTTGTCAAAATCCTTTTTCTGGATCGGGGTCCCGTGTCACCCGGTGAAATAATAACAGAGAAATAAACATCATTCTTATGCTATTAAAGACTTAAATAGAAACGTTGAAAACTAGGAGAATTCTACCCTGAACATTAGTAAGGTCCTCTAAGTTCATGTAATGAAAATAATGTAAGTGGTCACCGTCTAAGATCATGAGCTTAGAATAGCACCTGAATAGGCTTGTATTAAGAAAATACTTCCTGCCTAATAGCAGACCCAATGACAGTGCCCCCTTTTTTTTTTTAAAGGAGAGGACCTGACAAAATTTGCGAGGTCCTGTCTAAAAAAGCCTGCAAGGAGAAAACTGGACACAGAAACAGACCTTGTAAAGGGAGTACTTTCCAAGGTGACCACCGAAAATGAGGACCTTCAATTGTAGATAGAAAGTTAGGGTGAGGAATTCACAACACTACCCCTGATGAGGGGAAACCAAACTGATTGGTTCCGCCAGACAGGGCAGACAGTACAGGAAAACTAACACTAGAAGCTAAGCTGATTAAAAAATTTTTTTTTTTTTGGGACTTCCTTAACAAGGAAAGGTAAGAACAAGATGATTGTTGGTTACCGAAGCTAACTCCGATACATTACTCAAAGACCAGGAAACCGAATGTGGACGGAGTACTGTTCTTAGACGAACACAGACCTTAGGGATGAAAGTTAAGGGCCTGTGAGTCTAGTTCCAACAAAACACTTTCCTCGAGGCCAATGTGGCCGCATCAGTACTGTAGCTTCGAAAACTATGTGAAGAGTGCTAGTTACTTAACTGCAGAACCATACTGCAGTAGAGTAGGATCCTTAACTGATTTCAGGAAAACAGTAATAACAGGACCAATATCAGTTTCCTCCTAAACTGTAAGATTCACAAAGACCACAAAGCCAGGACATCAGAGTTTGAGGGGCTGGCGCGAGGCTGAGTTTATACCAGACGGGACAGCTTGATAGTTTGTGGCTGAATTGGGTTGCAAACAGACCTACTTCCAGGCCCAGGAAAAGGTCACAAGACTACCTGAATGACGCTCCGTCTAAGGACTATTCCGACACCAGGGGGGGAGGCCCTGGATAGGGAAAAAGCAGTGACCTTTTGGACCCCTACAAGAAGGGTGGTAGACAGAGGCACCTGCGTCTGTTGGTTATGGAGAAGAATGAACCATAACCTGAACGAAGCAATTCGAGTCCAAAACCACTTGTTCACGCAGCGCACTATTGCTGTTTTGACCAGAACCAGCCTAAAAGGAAACCTCTTGGGGGGAAGAAGTTTCCCAAGGACAGGAAGACTGTCACCGCCCTCCAAAGCGTTGATATGGAACTGCCGGAACGTGACCGACTAAGCACCATGTACTTCATTGGGCCAAAAAAATATCCACCTCACCCGCCCAGAGAGGTGACGGTGTGGAATACTGAGGCCGGAGGGGAAAGCTGGAGAGGAACTGACTTCGGTAAGCACTTGATAGTTGTGCAAGGCCGGAGGCCACTATTCAAGCAGGAGGAATCAGGGAGACACGTCCCTGACTCCACCATACCCCAGGCATAAACTCCAGCTTTGACTTCAGAAGGAGAACCGTCACTGAAGCAAACTGGAGAAAACCCAGGACCTTTTCTTGGGCACGGCGAGAGGTATGCTTGAGATGATGAAATGATAGGACGTCCTTGCTATCTCTTTCCACTTCCACTGGATTCATAACTATGGAAGGCTACCCTCCTGAATCAGGTGGGATTCCTTCCTGGTTACTTAGAAGCCCAAAGACTCTAGAAACCGATTATAATGACCGGCGCCCTCAGGCAATTCCCGACGCTGGGTGCCCAAATGAGCCAGGCAACTAGATATGCAGCTAGCATAGCCTCCTAATACCGGAGCTGTTGAACTATGGTATTGTTCAAACTGGCAAAGACTCTGGAGCCGCATTGAGGAGGGCATGAACCTGAAGGGGCACGCCTGCTCCCGAGTCTGAATCCCAAGAAGGATAGGACCTTTCTGCAACCAAGATATGAAAGGAAGCGTCGGAAAGGTCTATAGAGGTGGTTCTGGCTCCACGGCGCAGTAGGATCCGAACCCACAAGACTGTAAGCAACCGAGACTTGCCGCATGAATAAGGAAAACAAACGGGACACGCCCGGAAAAATTTTCCAGTGGAAGGGAACTTCCTTGGCAGACTGAAAAAGCCTGACAGGCCATTCATAAAGACCCCCAGAACTCTGGCCGGAGGCTGATTGAACCTGATTGGAGGGGAACAACAGTCCAGCTCCACCGGGCCCTGATAACTATACTCTGGGCCCAGGAACTGAAGTTCCAGTGGCTCGAAAATGGTACAGCCTCCCACCCATATGAGAAATACTACAGGGAGGAGGCTTGATTGCCTCCCGTGAAGCGAATGCCTTCTCAATTTCTCGGAAAGAAGTAGGATGCTTCCCTGCTCCTATGATAACCCCGAGGGTCAGAGCCTCTGGCCAAATGTCTAGTGAAAATTCTTTCCTTAGGTTTTCGTATGAAGCAAAGAAAACCCAGCGGAGGCACGTGGGGAGGCAGAGACACACGGGGTGTTACAAGGGGCTGATGTGTTGGCTGAACCCGCACACATCGAGGTGGAGGCTGGGAGTGAGAGCTGATGGCTGTCTAGGGGCAGAGACCTGAAGAGCCTGCACCACCGCCTGAGCAGGGGGGCTCTTGAACTACATGAACTTCTTGCGGACTTGGGACAGGTCCCGGCAAGATCAGACCGTTTCTGCTTGTAGGGTAGACACCCATGAGAACGGAGGCTCTGGGTAACATTAGTAGCCCCAGATGGGCCATAACAACGCCCACCTGGGGAAAGATTAATTCTCCAGGTGAAACTGTTCATAAGATTTTTCAGCTCAAGGCGGAACGGGCAAGCCTGACTTACACCCTGTTTCAGCTTCCGAAAATTGACTCCGGAAGCTTAGGAGCTGTACGCTGAATAAATTAGAAGCGTAGTCCGGGGTTAGAAGATTCACTGTGAATGTATCTGTGATATCTGTCTCCCGGAAATGCCTCAGCAATACATTTTCAAAACAAGCCTGTTGATAAGAGGGCTACATTCGGAGCACAAGGGGTAAGAAACAGGGCTCTCAAAGAGAGCACGGTAAGACCCCACAGCTGGCGTGAACTTGGAAATTCTCCGCCTGCCACTCCGTTAGAGTTCTCAGGAGACGATGTGTCCAGCCCCTAGCTGAGGGCTCACTTATGGATCCTGCCAGACAGATGCCATGCTCGTTCTGACAGTCTGGTAAAACCCGGATAAGAGGATACCAGACCGGAAGGGAAGATATGCCTTTCCACCAACCTCCGTGTGCCCACACCCCGACAGGAGGGTGCCTTCATGCTGGGAAGCATAAAGGAAGGCACCAAGATTCCCCAGACTGGAGGGGAAAAGAGGTGGAGGTGTCCGAACGATAGAATTCCAGAACGGAGCAGGACTTAATAGGTGATCCATTGACAATGAGTCTTGAGATTAATCTCTTGGGATTTAAGCTCCTGGGAAAGGGAAGGCATGGACCATGAGGTAGATAGTTAGTTTAATAGGTTGACAATGACCCTCAAATCGAGCTCCTTATAAGGAGACCCGTAAAAGAGTTTTCAACAAAGGAAGGAGGGGGTAACCGCCTTGCTTTGCTTGGGCCGTGTCCCTTTCCAGAAGACGAGGCCAAACTCGTAGATGGCACCGGATTAGAGATCCGAGACGTCCTTGAGGGGGTCCCGGAGCGGGTCTTCTTGGTTTAAAAAAGGGTCTTTTTTTTTTTTTTTTTTTTTTTTTACTGACTTCACCTTAGGGACGGTAGACCAGGAACCGTCGAAAAGGGATGAGAAGTTAACGAATCCCCTAAAGGAAAAGTTTGCCTCACCTAATTCCGAGCTAAGCGGAAAAGGTTTGTCTCAATTATTCCCGCACCTACTTATCGCTCCGGGACGATGTTCACAGGTCCGAGAACGAGACAGAAGGCCGCAACGTCTTCAGAAAACTCTCCGTAAACAATTAACTTGAAACGAAGAGTTACGAGACTTGCGGCCAGCCTCCAGGAGGGGGAAAAATTAGGACCCCAGACACCGGAGGAACAACTATTAATAAGTTATATAAGACGGAGTTTGGCGAAGGAAAAACCGATAGGTGTATATGAAACCTACCAATTTACCGAGAATCTCGCCCGGAAACGGAGTTTGGCGGAGGAAATCGATAGGCGTATATGAAACCTACCGATCCACCGAGAATCTCGCCCGGAGAGAGCCCAAACACCGAAAGATTAACTATTAATAAGCCACAAGAGGCGGAGAACCGATAGGTTTATATGAAACCTACCAAAATAACGAAAATCCCGCCCGGAGACGGAGTTTGGCGGAGTGAAATCGATAGACGTATATGTGAAACCTACCGATTCATCGCCGAAAGAGCGACTATTAATAAGCCACATGAGGCGGAGCTTGACGGAGGTAAAACCGACAGGTATATATGAAACCTACGGATTCATCAGGTAGCCTGCTTGGGAGAGCATAGCGTACAACGCAATCTGCCGGGTGCCAAACGACTAAGAATAAGCCAAAGGAGGCGGCGTTTGGCGGCGATAAAACCGACTGGTGTAAATAAAACCTACGGATTCATCAAGTAGCCTGCTCGGAGAGAGCATAGCGATTTTACAACCTTCCGAGTCAAGAATAAGTCACATGAGGCGGAGTTTGGCGGAGACGAAACCGACAGGTATATATAAAACCTACGGGTTCATCAAGAAGTCTGCTCGAGGAGAGCATAGCTGTACTTCATAACCTTCCGTACCAAACTATAAATCCAAAACAGACTGCGCACGGGAATGGGAGCTATAGACTCCGTGACCGCTGGTTTGTTGCAGGATAGCGGAGCATTCCTGCACTTGACAAAACCAGCCGAAAACGTATGAGAAAAGGGCATGCTGGAACGGATGCGGAGCAGAGTGCCGTAGCAAGCCATTAGCCTAGTCAGACCAGAAAACCCCGGAGAAAACCGGAGAGAAAACCGGGCTAACAGGACAAAACTCATAGACATAAAAACAGAGTCAACGGAACATTCCGGAGCGATCATGTTTGAACAAAATGTGGGAAGGTTATGAACTGTTCGGAAGTGGGCGCACTCCGAGCCAAGAGAGGAAAACCCCCGGAGGAGGATATCCTGAACGAAGTGATAGCGGTGGGGGGGAATAAACGCCGACCGCTAAACACTAAAACCGCCGTAGCAGTAAGCAAGGAGAGCGCCCAACAAGATAACGAAACACCGAACAGGTAGTAGCAAAAAGGAGGGGGAACGCCAAAAGTAAATAAAGCAGAAGACAGTTAGGTGGAGAACGCTAACTGGCCTCGTATGAGATCCCAACAGTGAGGTGCGAACATGTAGGAAGCACCACGAAGGGAAATAGTCGACGTAAAAGGAAGGGGGAAGGATAGGCCAGGAGGTTGGTAACCCAAAGCAGCGACCAGGGGTGGGACAGCACTCCCCGGGCGCCCAGAGATTCTCATAGATCCCTCGCTATGTAAGCTGTGTTGCACGACAAGAGCGAGAGAAAAAGAGAGGAAGGGCAAAAACTCTACGGCCAGGAGAGCAATGAAAGATAAAAGGAGTGTGAACAGGAGTGGGGAGAGCACTCCTGGTCACCTCCAGGTCCAGGTGGAGTGCCAACTCAGACACACCGAGGGACAATCAATCAATGCAGAGGAGGGATGTAGGCTACAACATAAAATAAGGATAATTGCTCTCAAGCCTTGGAAAGTTAACAAACTTTGAAAACAAACCAGGGGGGAGAGAGAGAGCAAAGGATAAAAGGGAGAGAAGGGGACTCTCGAAACCACAAAATAACATATATATAGTCGGTAAAAGAAGTGTGAACAGGTGTGGGAGAGCACTCCTGGTCACCATTGGTAAGCAACCCAAAGAAGGATTGAACTAGGATAGGCTACGCAGGTAAACCCTCGCTATTCCAGCTTAACTTATTAGGAACATAAGCCTAAGTGAAAAGCCGAAACAGGGAGAGAGGGTGGACGTAGGCAATATATCCAAGCCAAAACCAAACAAAGGGAAGCACCAGACATAAAACACACATGTACAGAACGAGATCACCGACATGAAACTCATACGTACAGATCGAGATCGTCCCTCCTTAACGATTTTTCCCCGAAGGGAAAAAGTGTTACAGCCAACCCCTAGGCTAACCTAACTGAGGCGATGTAAAGGAAGGAAGCCTAGGAGAGGGGTAATGGCTAACCAATAACTCAAAAATCATAATAAAACAAAGATTGTCTATAAGGTACATGTAGGAGGATAGGCAGGCCCAACACAACATGGACGTGAAGGGACATGACCGACCTCCAGTTAAATGAAAGTATCCCAAAATTAACAAAATTCAAAAGCATCCAAGCACAAGGTCAAAAATTAAATGTACCAATGAAAATCATGTTCCCATACACTTAGAGAAGTGAGTCTAAAACAAGGCAAAATAAAGCCAAAATAAGAAGAGAATCGGCCCGAGGGGGAACCACGTAGCCTAAACAGCAAGACAGCACTTGACCAGGAAGGGAACACAAAATTCACAAAATAAACAAAATTATAAAAACAAAGTAAAAACCGTAACAGTACCAATGAAAATAAGATCCCCAAAGGCTAAGAGAAGTGAGTGACAAAAATAAAGCATAATGAGGCCATGATAATAAGCGAATGGGCTCGAGGGGGAAGCTAGGTAGCCTAAACGCTCAACAACACTTCTCGTAAATGAAGCCACGATAAAAGCGAATGGGCGACCCCAGGGGGTGAAATTAGTAAGCCTAAACGCTAAACATCACTCGTAATGAAGCCATGATAAAAGCGAATGGGCCGAGTGGGTAGCTCGTAAGCCTGGGGCGCTAAACATCACTCCCGTAATAAAAATCACTCTCGTAATGAAGCCATGATAAAAAGCGAATGGGCCCGAGGGGTAGCTTGAGCCTAAACGCTAAACAGCACTTCTCATAGTAAATGGGTACAGAACAAACATAAAATTAATCAAACCCACTAAAGTTAGGGATCATTAATGGTAAAATATCCCAAATAAAAAGGGATACAAATAAAAACACAAAACAAACATGCCGACCCAAGACCAAGAGAGGTCAAGAGGCAGACGTGAGAGGAGATCGAGACAGGCGTTATAAATCCCTTTAATTATTAAACTAAAGGAAAATAAGAAGCCTCAATCGCCTAAAAACAACAAAACACTGGTACTCAAGTAATTGAAGAAGAACCTTGTGAGGATGCCATAAAAAATCCAAAATAAAGCACAAAATAAGGATCACAACGAAATTACGTATGAGCAAAAAAACGTGCTAAAATGGAAGGCTAGTGTTGCCTTGTATACAGTCCGCGAGTAGTGCATGGGCTTGTATCGGCACCTCTCTCGTTGGAACTTTTGACATTGGGAATCTCTATAGGATAAGGTTCCGTGTTTTTGTAGTTCACCCCTTTTCCATACACGACTCCATCTAGTGGAGCTCGCTCTGGGGCAGTAATTAACCAGCATTTCATTTAGCTTTCTCTGGTATCTAGTCAACGGAATTACCTAGAAATAAGTGCTGAATGGACTATTTCACCAGGTGACACGGGACCCCGATCCAGAAATGAGTTTTTCAGCAACTTTGGAGAGCACAGGGAGAATAGAAATCGGCCTGTAGTGACTGCAGTCTGCAGATATGCCATTTTTTGGAAAAAGCACTGTATTACTAAGCTTGAGCTCATCTGCAAAGAAACTACATTGACATAAAAATCTATAGAATCTACTAATCTTGAAAGATTACACACTAGCCTTTGTGAAAAGAAAGGAAAGAAATCATCAGGATCCTCTCCACCCCAGCTATCATGATTATAAAGAATTTTCTTAACCCTTAAACGCCGAGCCTCTATTTACAAAAGTGTCTGCCGTATGCCGGTGGGGTTTGAGAGTTGGCGCCGAAGTGGAAAGAAAGTTTTTTTCAAAAAATCACAGCACGTTTAGTTAAGATTAAGAGTTAATTTTTGGCCCTTTTTTTTCTCATTGCCTGAAGTTTAGTATGCAACCATCAGAAATAAAAAAAAATATCATATATAAATATTGGAATATATGACAGCGCGAAAATCGCGCTGTGAGCAAAACGGTTAAAGCTAATGAGTTTTTTTTTTCTCTGTGTATTGTACACTAAATTGCGATGATTTTGGTATATAACAAATTGTAAAACAATCAAAGCAACACAGAGAAAATATTATCACAAAATGATGCATGAATTTGTAACACACGGACGTAAAAAAATGTTTTTTTTAATTCACCATAAATCGAAATATTGTGCTAGAGACTTCCCGTTTGTTGCAAAATGAAGGTAAATGATTGCATATTACAAGAATGTAAGAGTTTTAGCTTACAATTGCATTTTTCGACCATTTTGGTCGAGTTAAAGTTGACCGAAGGTCGAATTTTTTCTATTTATCGTGATTTATATGAAAATATTTCAAAACTGATACAAGCTACAACCATGAGTTATTTTTGTTGTAAAACATGAAATTGCACACATTTTCATGTATAAAACTTTATGTAATGGCTAATAGAAAACGGTGCAAAAATTACGACAAAGTGACTAAAGAAATTCTGAGATTTTCAGCAGAGTTAAGAAGCTTGCCAACGTAAAAACAACAAAAAGTTTTTCAAATATTCACCATAAATCGAAATATTGTGCTAGAGACTTCTCGCTTGTTGCAAAATGAAGGTAAATGATTGAATATTACTAGAATGTAAGAGTTTTAGCTTACAATTGCATTTTTTGACCATTTCGGTCGAGTCAAAGTTGACTGAAGGCTGAAATTTTCTATTTATTGTGATTTATATGAAAATATTTCAAAACTGATAAAAGCGACAACCGTGAGTTATTTTTCGTTGTATTCTACATGGAATTGCACACATTTTCATATATAAATCTTTACGTAATGGCTAATAGAGAATGGTGCAAAAATTACAACAAAGTGACTAAAGAAATTCTGAGATTTTCAGCAGTTAGAGCACGCGGAGGTAAGGAAAAAGTTTTTTCAAAAATATTGTGCTAGAGACTTCTCGTTTGTTGCAAAATGAAGGTAAATGATTGAATATTACTAGAATGTAAGAGTTTTATTTTACAATTGCATTTTTTACCATTTGGGACAGTCGAGTCAAAGTTGAGTGTTAAGGCTGAAATTTTGGCACTTATCGTGATTTATATGAAAATATGTCAAAATTGATAACAGCTACAACAATGAGTTATTTTTTGTTGTATTCTACATGAAATTGCACACATTTTCATGTATAAAACTTTATGTAATGGCTAATAGAAAATGGTGCAAAAATTACAATAAAGTGACTAAAGAAATTCTGAGATTTTCAGCAGAGTTGTAGTAGTGGAGGTAAGTACAAAAAGTTTTTTCAAAAATATTGTGCTGGACACTTCTGGTTTGTTGCAAAATGAAGGTAAATGATTGAATATTACTAGAATGTAAGAGTTTTAGCTTACAATTGCATTTTTTTACCATTTCGGTCGAGTCAAAGTTGACCAAAGGTTGAAATTTTGGCACATTGTGATTTATATGAAAGTATTTCAAAACTGATAAAAGCTACAACCATAAGTTATTTTTTGTTGTATTCTACATGAAATTGTGCACATTTTCATATATAAAACTTTATGTAATGGCTAATAGAAAACGGTGCAAAAATTACGACAAAGTGACTAAAGAATTTCTGAGATTTTTAACAGAGTTACCGTGCGCGGAGGTAAGGAAAAAGTTTTTTTCTAAAATTCACCATAAATCGAAATATTGTGCTAGAGACTTCTCGTTTATTGCAAAATGAAGGTAAATGATTGTGTATTACTAGAATGTAAGAGTTTTAGCTTACGATTGCATTTTTCGACCATTTCGGTCGAGTCAAAGTTGACCGAAGGCTGAAATTTTGGCACTTATCGTGATTTATATGAAAATATGTCAAAATTGGTAACAGCTATAACCATGAGTTATTTTTTGTTGTATTCTACATGAAATTGCGCACATTTCCATATATAAAACTTTATGTAACGGCTAATAGAAAACGGTGCAAAAATTACGACAAAGTGACTAAAGAATTTCTGAGATTGTAAGAGCCTGATGCCGTCTCTTCCAAACACGTGTGTGTTCCTGTGTTCGTCGTCCATTGGAGTGGCGAGATGTTTGGCGTCTTCACAAACAGAAACATACACACAGTTTGATACAGAAGATTCATTGGAACATTATGAGTACATGATTAGAATGCTTGCATGGCAATGCAAGTAGTGGGGATTGTACATACATCAAGACAACAATGGTTAGGGAGAAACAGACGGAAATATTGTATGGCTGAAATCGCGTTCCTGTAGAGAAAGAAAACGAGATGCTCTTGTTGTCTTGTCCACTCCGATGGACGACAAACACACGAACATACCTGTGTTTGGAAGAGACGGCGTCAAGCTCTTACAAGATTTTCAGCAGAGTTAGTGTGGATGTAAGGAAAAAGATTTTTTCAAAAATTCACCATAAATCGAAATATTGTGCTAGAGACTTCTCATTTGTTGCAAAATGAAGGTAAATGATTGAATATTACTAGAATGTAAGAGTTTTAGCTTACAATTGCATTTTTCGACCATTTTGGTCAAGTCAAAGTTGACCGAAGGTTGAAATTTTGGCACTTATCGTGATTTACATGAAAATATGTCAAAATTGATAAAAGCTACAACCATGAGTTATTGTTTTTGTATTCTACATGAAATTGTGCACATTTTCACATATAAAATGTTATGTTATGGCTAATAGAAAACGGTGCAAAAATTACGACAAAGTGACTCAAGAATTCCTGAGATTTTCAGCAGAGCTAGCTGATGCTTTCTTTTGTGATAAGAAAGAAATTCGCGCATGCGCAACTGGGTCACGCTTGTAAACAAAACAACAGCGTGATCCATGAACTCCCAGCAACCCTCAAGGCGCGATTTAAAATTTTTCGCAAACGAGGCCTATGAGTATTTTTCCGTGAATATTTAAAAAAAACTTTTTGTAGTCGACATATTTTACGTCCACTCGGCACCCGACAGACAACTTTTGTCGACGTAAAATACGTCCAGTCGGCGTTAAAGGGTTACAATCCTGGAGTGAAATGCAAATTTTGTAAGAATACGTTCAGGATAAGTATCAGGGAGAGGGACATCCTCAGCTGATTGCTTAGCTTCAAATGAAGCATTTAAACCTTTTCCTTATCGCCAGTAACCAAGCTACCATCATCTGTTAGTAGTGGAGGAATGGAAGACAAGCCTGACCCAAAGATAGACAACGCCAATTTGGTCCACCACAGATGAGGCTGAGTAATTCCTTCAAGTTTCCACTGTAAGGAATTTTAGTAATTTCCTCTTAGTTATATAGTATATTCTATTTGCAGCACAGCAAGACTCAACAAAAAAGGGATTTTGACAACGGAAAAATCTATTTCTGGGCTCGACCTGTGTCACCCAGTGAAATGGTTCTAATAGCACACATTTCTAGGTATAAATATTGCTAAATATACCAGAGAAAAAGCTATCCATAATGCCAGGGTTACTACCCCTGGATCGATCACCACAAAGGTGTCGGTATGCACTAAGGGGTGAGTGGTAGCCACTATCACAGATGCTTCGCCCAACAGATTTCTCCATTCTCAAAGCCCCCAAAATGGGTGTGCCGATCTACCCCTTACCTTCCGCTCGCTGCCACTACCACTCGCGCCCGCCATCTTCATCCCAAAATTAGCACCCAACAAGCTTGGTATGCTATCCGGGTGGGAAAAGAAGTATAGGGATGGGTCACTGGGTGACACAGGTCTTCCCCCAGAAATAGATTTTTCCATTGTCAAAATCCCTTTTCTGGGCTCGACCTGTGTCACCCAGTGAAATAGTAACAGAGAATCAGCCATACAATAGCTTGGTGGTACCATCTAAAGGATTACCTTAATGGAACTAAATAAAACTAAGAGAACAATACTGAGTTTTAATAACCCCAAATTATAGAGTTGAAAATATAATTAAAACTATAAGGCACATAGCCTAAAAATACCAAATAAACAACATCAAGATACTTAAAGCTAAACAGATTATGATTTAAAAACAGGATCTCAATGTTACAGGCAGGAGTCAGGCTGTGAAGCAGACCTGACCTAAAAGGCTAGAAGCAGGGTAAGCAAGCGAGGCAGGTAGGCGAGAGAAAATACCCATAGGTAGTTAAGACAAGAATTACATTACAACAAGGATAAACAAGTTATACTAGTCTTTAGCTGGGCCAGGAGGAACAATACTTCCTGCAGCTACAGTGGAATATTTAAGAGCCGCTAAGGACTGAAGATAGTGGCGTTTAAATACTGTTGGTGATTTCCAGCCCGTATACTTTTTAAGGTCATCAAAATTCATATTGTGGAAATAATTAGTTGAGGTGGCTACCACCCGAATATCATGTACCCTAGGTACTGAATCCGGGTTAGCCTGTTTAATAAAATAAAGAATTTGTTGCCTGATGGCCTTTAAGGAAATGGTACCCCCACCTTCCCTAACAAAAAGAGGGCCTGAAGTTCTATTAGAAGTTCTATTTAAATAAGCTTTTAAAGTGTTAACTGGACATAAAGATAGATCATGTGGAAGGGGAATAATCTTCCAAGGAGACCATCTATTTTGTGGATCCTTTTTCTTTGCTAGAAATTTGGGATCCGGAGACAGCAGAACTTCTCCTGACTGGAGGAAATCAACATGATTCGGTTCTCTAGAGAGAGCCGATAGTTCAGAAATTCTAGCTCCTGAGGCTAGACTTACTAAAAATAACGTCTTCCTTAACAGACTCGGGTATGTACATAATTCGTTATCAGTGTCTGATGCCAATTTAAGTACGTCATTTAAGAACCAGGAAACTGTGTGTGGACCGGTTGCTGGCCTAAGGGGAGCACATGCTTTAGGAATTGACGAAAAATATGAGTCTGTAAGGTTAATATTAAAGCCATGTAAAAATATTTTCCTTAAAGCAGATTTTGCTGTAGTAATAGTACTGGTGGCAAGTCCTTTCTCAAATAATGATCTGAAGAAAGAGATTGCTAGATTCGTGGTCATTATCTGAGCCTTAGATTCCCTTAGAAATAATGCTAACTTTTTAACTGCTGAGTCATATTGTCTAAGTGTAGATTCCCTCTTATCTGATTCTATGAACAGTGTATTGAGAGGGTCAATGTTAGCGTCTTTCTGAGCTGCAAACTTCATGAAGTCCATAAAGCTAGGGCACTCAGAATTCTTGAGGAAGCTGACACAGTCCGAGTTTGCACTACTTGCGTCAATCTTGGATTGGGAATCTGTTTGTGCCTGAGCTTCAACTCCAGTAGAAGAGGAAACCAATTGCTCTTCGGCCAGTTGGGTGCCACAAGAGCTACTTGACCTTTGAATGATCTGAGTTTGTGTAAAACTTTCAACAGTAGGTTTATTGGTGGAAACAGATAGATCCTTTGCCATCTGTTCCAGTCGATTGACACCGCATCTATGGAATGAGCTAGAGGGTCTAGATTGGGATCAACGTAACACGGAAGCTTGTGGTTGCTCTCTGTGGCAAACAGGTCTACCTGGAGACCCGGTACCTGAAGACAAATCCACTCGAACGATGTCTAATCCAAGGACCATTCCGACTCCAGCGGAGTTGTCCTGGATAGAGAATCTGCAATGACATTTCGAACACCTGCCAGGTGGGTAGCTGACAGGTGCCAAAGATGTTTCCTTGCCAGAGAGAAAATTGCTATCATTACTTAATTGATATGGCTCGACTTGGAGCCCCCTCTGTTTAGGCAATGTACAATTACTGCACTGTCCAGCACCAGTCTGATGTGAATCTGTCTGGCTGGACGTAATTTCTTTAATGTTAGAAAAACTGCCATTGCCTCTAGAATGTTGATATGGAACTGGTGGAATACTGTCGACCATGTTCCTTGAACTTTCTTGTGTTGGGAGTATCCTCCCCATCCGCTTAGGGAAGCATCCGTATGGATCACTAGCGATGGAGGGGGAAATTGAAGAGGCACTGACCTTGACAAACTCTTGACTGTCGACCATGGTCGAAGCCTTTTCCTCAATACCAGCGGAATTAGAGACACCTTGTCCCTGTTTCTGCTGTTGGCTCGTTTCCGCCATACCCTGTTTATATCCTTTAGTCTGGCTTTCAGTAACAAATCTGTTACTGAAGCGAACTGAAGAGAGCCTAGAACTCTTTCCTGGGTACGACGAGAGGCTATTTTGTTCTTGAGGAACTGCCTGGTAGCTTTGGCTATTTCCCTCCTTTTGGCTGGCGGAAGTGACAGTCTGTGTGTGTTTAGGTCCCATTGGATTCCCAACCACTGAAATTGAGCAGCCGGGACTAGACGGGAATTCTTCCTGTTTATTTGGAATCCCAAGTATTCCAGGAAGTTGATTACTGTTATTGTTGCTTTTCGACATTCCTTGGCGTTGGATGCCCATATTATCCAATCGTCCAGGTATGCGGCCAGCATAATCCCTTGAGCCCGTAGCTCTTGGACTACTGTCTCCGCCAGTTTGGTAAATATTCTGGGCGCTATGTTGAGCCCGAATGGCATGACTCTGAACGAGTATGCTTGTTTTCCTAGTCTGAACCCTGGGTAAGGAGAGAAATTTCTCTCAATCGGGACGTGATAGTATGCGTCTGAAAGATCTATAGAGGTGGTGACGGCCCCACGGGGAAGTAGGGTCCGTACCTGTGAGATTGTAAGCATGCGAAACTTGTCGCATTGAATGTATAAGTTGAGACGAGACACGTCTAGAATTACTCTTTGCTTGTCTGAGTCTTTCTTTGGGACAGTGAACAGACAATCTTGAAATTTCAAGTGCCTGACTTTCTTTATTGCCTTCTTTTGCAGAAGGTCCTTTGCATAGTCCAGTAATTCTTTGGATGGAGGTTGATGGAATCTGACTGGCGGAGGAGGTCCTCTGCTCCAGCTCCATCCCAGACCTTTTGAAATTATGCTGTGGGCCCATGGACTGAAGGTCCAACGGTCCCGGAAGAGATACAATCTCCCGCCTACCTGAGGAGGCTCATTGATTGGAAGAGGACTTACTCCCTCTGCCTCCTCGGGTTCCTCTTCCACGCGAGAGAGGTCTGGACGCTGCTCTACCTCTGTAGGCGGCTCTGGCTCTACTACCCCTCGCATGTCTATTGTATCCTCGAAACGCCCCCTGGTTTTCAAATGAGGCGTTGAAAGCTGGGGACGTCACGAAGGCTGGCGGAGCCGAAGCTTGCTGAGCCGGCTGCATCAGGACGTACTGCGGTTGAGGCTGTGCCTTAGATGTGGAAGGCTGGCCGATCTGTGAGACCGGTACCGCCTGAAGCACAGTCTGAGCCTGAGGCTTCCGATAGCTCTGGAATCTCCTGAACCTCTTCCTTTCCTTAGGTTGAGGTCCGGAGGTCTCAGAGAACTTCCTTTTGAAAGGAAGACCCCAGCGAGAGAGAAGACTCTGGTTTGCTCTGGTTGCCTCTGCCAGGACATTATTGACCTCATCCTCTGGGAAGAGGTTAGGTCCCCAGATAGAGTTCTTCATGAGTCTACTGGGCTCATGCCTGATGGTGGCGTCGGCAAAGATGTGCTTTCAGCAGTTCTGCCTCGCAACCACAAAGTCATAAAGGTCCGATTGGAAGGATGCCAATAATGACTTTGTGAGGACCTGAAACAGAGGTTCGTCTGTATAGGTTAATGCAGTCACCTCTGAGATGGTGATGGAATGAAGGGTACGACTCAGCCTGCACCTAGTCTCAAACTCCATCTTCAGCAGAGCATCCGGAATCCTGGGAAGTTGCTCGCTGAACAGGGTAGAGGCACACTCGGGATCGAGTTTCCCAACCGTGAACATTGCCGGAGCTCCCACCCAACATTCCGAATCTCCGGGGAAGAGAAGAGAAGTAGGATCTGTCTCCCAGAGTTGAGGTATGGGTTTGCCCTCTATCCCAGCCTGAAGGGTCAGCTCTGCAATCTTAGTAGTGCAGGGGGTCGGGATAGAGTCCCCTACAGAGAACATCGTGAAACTTCCTTTAAAGGGAGTAAGTTTGGTGTTCTCGCACTCCCAGTCAGTGAGAGCGTGCATCAGGGTGGATTGAGCTTGGTCCCTAGGAAAGATGACCATTTCCTTAGGGACCTTATCGGATCTAATCCAGGCTTCCTCAGTTAACCTGGCAAAGCCTGGATAGGGAGGCACTAGGTCTGCCGGAAAGAACTCTAGTTCTTCCAGACGACGAGTGCCCAATCCCTCTATGGTCAGAGTATCATTCGTGCAGGGGGCATGCAGGGCCAGCTGCCACGGTTCCCCCTTATCAAAGGGGGAGTCTGGAAGCATCCGGGATTGATTGATTGATTAATTGAGAGTTATCTGGCGTCACAACTGCTCCGGATTGGATGAATCCGGAGAGCAAGCTTTCCTGGGCCTGCAACCTCTGTGTCAATGACACCACTGACTGTTCGGAGGTCTCTAAGCTTGTAACAAGCTGAGAAGAGAGATCTTGAGCCTAGCTTCAACCTTAGAGTCGATCCTCTGCATCAGGAGGTCAAGAAAGCCTCAGAGTCGAAGTTAGGCTGTGGGGGTTTAGCCTTCGACACTACTGGTTCTCAACCCCTTAGACGGGGGAGTAGCCTTACTTGAGGACGTCACTGGTTTGGAAGCCAGTGACGACCTAGAGGGAGCTGGCGGATTAGACCTTTGACTGGCGGATTAGACCTTTGAGGTCTAGAAGACTTGGGTAAGTCTTTCTGCTTCAAGGATTTCACCTTGGGGATAGCAGACCGAGATCTGTCCCCAAGGATAGCTGGTTTGGAAAAACCTTGGAAGGAAGAGGACGAAGATGGAGAACTAGCTAAAAGAGATCTAATTTCGCTACTTCCCCCTGCCTCACTTACCGCCCTACCTTCTACCTGATGGTCATCTACACTCATCGGCTCGAGGTGGATGTTGATGGCCGCTACCTCTTCCGTCACTTCTTTGCACAGATTATCTTCTTCTGGGGGCTGCGTCTCCTCCCTCATCCTTGCGATGAGTGGGGCAGCCACTTCCTTCGGTACTGCGGCGGAGATCCGAGCGTTCAGATAGAGGAGATTGCAAATCTCCTCCGACAGTACGTAGGGGTGGCCAGACGCAACGTTTCTCCCAAATCCGCCGACCCAGGTCTTCAGGGTCGACAGCGAAGAGGCCCGGATTGCTTGGTTAGCCTGAAAGAGAAGATAGGACTTGCTAAAAATATTCTTTAGCGGCCGGAACTTCCAATTATATCGCATATATCCATATGAGTTATTAAAAGGGACTAAAGGTTACTAGTCTCTTGTCACTTACTGACTCATCTGTCACCAGCTCGTAAAGAGCGTAACATATCTCACAGCTGTCAGGGTGCCAGACGACCAGGTCCCCAACATGCACCGCGCAGCTGGAGTGCGAGCGGCACACCTCGTGTCCGCAGGGTTGCTGGAGGACGGCCGTGCACCCTTGCTCCTGACAACGTACCATCTGTAAGTGGTGACGGTACATGAGTATCATCAGGGCAAGACCTGCCGGAACTACGTCCGGCGGCAAAAGTCTAACTTACAAGATTATGGATGATGGTACCTGAGTATCATCAAGGCAAGACCCACCGGAACTGAGTCCGGCAGCAAAAGTCTATTTAAAATAGATTTATGCTACGGAATGGTTAACTAATATTTAAGTTACAAGCAAGCACTCTATGTTACTCCGCCGCGACTTGTCGCAGAAAACTCATTGTGTCACACAAAATGGAATCGGCGTAATGAGCGAAAGACAGTGTTCGCATATAGCCCATCTCTCAAAATGCCCAGGGCAGTAACCAAATAATGGAAACCGTAAAACATGCCAGAAACCATACCCACCGGAGTGGTTAAATGGACAATAACAACGAGAGATCCAACCAGTCTGGCGGAGATTCCGCCGTCTCAAGCAGGCAGTAAACACCAAGTACTTATAAACACTAAGTCTATCATATCGTAACTCTTATTTGCTTTCACGGGAAAGGTAGGTGAGTGGCGGAAACACGGCGGAACGGCAACCGGTCAGGTGGATGCACCCTCCGAGAAGCCGAGTACAACCTCCTATACGGAGGTGCCGAACGCAAGCGATCGGTTTTCCTCTTAAGAGGATGCCGCCCAGGCAACGTCGCCAGATTCTAAACGTTCAGGTAAAGAAGGACTAGGCTAAATACACGAAAAAGCCCGGAGCATAACCTCCTGTTCCTAGCCTACCTTCGAAAACCAAAACTTTTTTGGTCTGGTCAGGAAGGCTAGGGTGGGCGCTACAGGTGTGGGGAGAGAAGAACCTTCGTATTAATCTAGCCTCACCCTCCAAAACTGAATCGGTCTGGTCAGGTGGCAAGGTATGAATGAGGAGCCCCCTCACTATTCTAACCTCACCTTCCAAAACCTAACGGCCTGGCCAGGTGGGCTAAGAGTGAAGGAGGAACTCTCTCACTAGCCTAACCTCACCCTCCAAAACCTAACGGCCTGGTCAGGTGGGCTAAGTGTGAATGCGGAACTCTCTCACTAACCTAACTTCACCCTCCAAAACCGTGAAACGGCACGGTCAGGTGAGCTAGGAAGCCTGAGCATCGTGTAAGAGCGCAAGTCATGCCTAGCCTAACCCTCCAAAACCGCATCGCAGCCTGGTCAGGTAGGCCAGGCTAGTAACTACCAAACTGATAGAATAAAACCAACCTTGTTATAGAGCAAATAATATATAATATAAAGTTAACCACCTATGATGTGGGTTAGCCTAAAGATTAAATATATACATAAACATAAATGATTCGGTGGCAGAGAAGGCGTAGGCACATTAGGTACCAAGATGGCCTACCTCTGATGCCGAATCACATGCATAAACTAATCCAGGAATGGACATGACATCCATCCTTATACACATTAGCTATAATCATGGTAATAATAATAACACCATCGAGAAGGCACCAACCCACTGGTGGAGGAAAGGAAACTAATAAAAAGACTTAAAATCTATGATCAGAAAAACTGAGCCTAGCTCATCTGTTTAGGCAATGTACAAAGCCCAGAAACAAAAGATCCTTTGCCACTAAACCAGCGACATGGTAAATTCTCCAAAATATGCTCCAAAACCAAAATGGAATAAATGAAAGTATCAAGCAGAATTCGTTCTGCTAACGATAATGCGGAGACTGAAGGTCGAAAACGCAACAGAGGCAAGCATGGCCGACGTTCGGCTGTGCACCTTGTAAATACATTTTACGTACAGATCATAAATACTGTGCCTCTCACGTTTAACAAACCAACCAGAAAAAGTATTCAACTTAGATGGTGTGAAATCCTTGTGGGATGACATGATTAAAGCAGAATAGGATGAAAATCACACAGAAAAAGGAGATACGGTGTTCTCGTGTTTGTGCTAGCTTTTGGAATGAAGATGGCAGGCGCGAGTGGTAGTGGCAGCGAGCGGAAGGTAAGGGGTAGATCGGCACACCCATTTTGGGGGCTTTGAGAATGGAGAAATCTGTTGGGCGAAGCATCTGTGATAGTGGCTACCACTCACCCCTTAGTGCATACCGACACCTTTGTGGTGATCGATCCAGGGGTAGTAACCCTGGCATTATGGATAGCTTTTTCTCTGGTATATTTAGCAATATTTATACCTAGAAATGTGTGCTATTAGAACCATTTCACTGGGTGACACAGGTCGAGCCCAGAAATGGTGTACTTTTCATGTGAACAATTTTGTTTCCACGTGTTGAATTTCAACTGTTTGTCATGGTAAACTTCTCTACATGTATCATCAAACCACAACTGATCATTTGTCCTGAATTTGATGACCTTTCAAGGGACATACCTTATTAACATAGCCATCAGCATTTCATTTAACTTCTCCTTGGGATCTGTAATTAATATAGCATCTGAAATATTAAAGAGCCTGACAAGCTTCAATACAGTATACCCCCGTATTCGCAGGGGATGTGTACGGCAACCCCCCCAACTAAAATCTGCTTAAAACGCCTCTAAAAACACTTAGAACTGCCTATTTTGATGGTTTAAACACAAAAAACCCTCTAAAAATGCTTATACCTGAGTAATTCAATAGTTATCACAAAAAGTCATGAAAAGGATATGAAAATACAGTAATTAGTGAATATTTCTCAGTGAAAAATACCACATATAATGGGAAGATACGTTCCACTGAAAAAGCCGCGAATAATGAGACAGCAAATACAGGGGGTTTACTGTACTGCAATCTCAACTGGTTCTAGATTTCAGCCAAACCATTTTTCCAATGCTTATTGAATATTACAGTAATTTTGTTTGCAAATTTAAACAGAAATAAATTTATTGCCACTGCCGATGCTATCCAGTGGAGGCAGGGGGATGGAAGGGAGAGAGAAGGGGAGGACACACACACCCAAGAAATTAAAACTTCTGTTTAGTTATATCTTTCTCAGCCACTCAAAAGCAATAAACTAAATTATGTGTAATGACGTTGCTTTTAAGCCAAAAAGAGTATGAAAGCTCCCCAACACACAAACACAAAAGCCCACTCAATTCTCCTCACTGAGCTCTCCCAGTCCTACAACCCTGTAAGCACTTAACCCAGCCTACTGTAGATCCCCACAATACTAAGACACTCAAAAGTGATAAACAACATGTGTGATGAAGTTGTTGCTTTTAAGCTGAAAACAGATGAGAAAACTCCCATGCAGATGAGGGTCCCTCCAAGCGCTTCCCACTCAGCTCTCATGGCACCCCTAACTTCCCCTGAAAAGTTTACCCAGGCCTACCATCCTCACAATACTCTATTCTCAGAGCTAATGAATGTAAACATCACCTCTCTCTACCCACATAGCATTTACAGTCAAACAGATGTTTTTGTTATTCATTTACTGCATATATATATATATATATATATATATATATATATATATATATATATATATATATATATATATATATATATATATATATATATATATATATATATATATATATATATATATATATATATATACTGTGGTGATGCAGACCTTCCAGATAACATCAATGCCCAGATAGTGCAAATGGTTAATCAAGGGATTACCATAAGGTGAAATGGTTTGTATTTCAATAGGTATAAACTCACATAACTCCAATGACAGCCATGATGAGAGAGGGTTAGTATGCCTGAGCAGTTTGGAAGTCCATGAAAAGAGTGGCACTGCATACCAACTGAGTGGGTATGTTGTGCCACTAGTTAACTAACTTGTTACCAAGCTTCCATGACAAACCAGCCTTCACCAAAGGTATTTCATATAAGAGACCAAGGTTTGTATCCTCAGAAGAACAATAGCTTTACTAATGATAATAACAATATTACTTTTGTCTCAAGGAAACACTCCTCTAATCATGCATAATGAGCTCAAAGTGATAATCCAGAAACAAACAAGAGGTTAGTCACTGTATGAGCAAATTCTTTACTCCCACAGTGCCAACAACTTTCACACGCAGGGAAACATACCTACGCATCATTTTTCCGTCTATATCATCAGACATGAGTTTCTCATCTCCACCCATTGCTTCTGTAATTTCATCAACAGCCTCTTCCTCTGTCTGAGGAGCAACCCCTTTCCTACGACGAGCAATGACTGTGTTGAACCATGCTGAAGGGCGTTGATCAGCCCCATAATGTTGGAGGTGGCTTCCCAAAAAGTCAACTGAAAAAAATATAATAAAACTATTAAAAACTTTCATGTCTAAATTCCCATCTAGAGATAAGTGAACATAAATTATTTCAATAGTCAAGAAACCAAAATATAAAATTCTTAAGTAATCTGAATTTTTCCTCACATACAAACCTGAACTTCTTTACATACAGATTTAGCTTTAAGCATGAGATGGAAATGGCCATTCAAACTTACTGACATTGTTGTTGACTCCAATTTGCCTTCCGACCCACATCATAGAAGGGTGGCACAGGTGGGCCATGTATGTAAAGAACTTCAAGTTTGTATGCTAGGGAAAATTCAAATTAATAGTAATCCTTGATTATCCAATTAAACAATATCAGGAGCTCAACATTACCCACACAACACATACATATATACATATGTAATGAAACAGTCTGTAATAGAATAAACTAAATATCTTACTAAACATACAAGGGCATACAGAAAATTACCAATACAGACAAAGAGAAAAACAGAAAAGGGGTAATAACAAAGTGAATAAATCCCAGTGAACTCTGGCTATACAAATTAATGTTGTGTATCTTGTATGGGGAAAAAGTGTGTTCAGCACTTTAGTGAGAGGTCTAAAGTTAACTGAAATGAGAAAGCTATGAGAGTCTTTTGAGGCAGATGGCCAGCCAGTATCTTGTTGCCATTAAACTTAATAACAGCCATCAAATGAAATGTATAGAAAAGTGAAGAGGAACATTAATGGAAAATGGTGCCCATAGAGACGAAACTTGGAAAATTTATACCAGGTTTGGTATGATAGGACTACCTGACAGAACCCCATATATACACATGTTCTCAGAATAAGAGTTAGTTGGAAAAGGGCACCAGGGAAGAGAGTGTTGAGATGTGTGGAGTAGTGACAGTAAATGCTAAAAGTGACTTGTGAACTTATATAGAATTTCTGAGTGCCCATAGACTAAGTAAGAATTCTAAGTCCAAGAATTTTACAACGTGCCTTTTAAGACAAAAACTCGGTTACTACTACCCATTAAAAGGTGGAAAGTTTATATAATTTTTAAGACTAGAAATAAATATATTTCATAGAAAACATAATTTTCATTTTAAACCAAGATTTAAAAAAACTTGTGAATTTTCCAAGATAGCTGACATCTGAGCACTTTAAGAGGAAGCTCCAAACATAGTTGTTCCTATAAAAGTGAAAGCACACAGTACAACAGACAGTTTTCAAGAAGTGAATACCTTCCCAACTAAAGATTTCTGCGACAATTTGATATAGGATATTTCTTCAGGGCATTTCAAGAAGTACAAAATCTAGATGGTAACCATCAAATCTACATCCTCCTTTGCATCATTAATCAAGAAATATTATGATTTTTGTCGTCAGAAGAAGAAAAGGAAGAAAAATTAGTTATTGAACAACATATTATTATTATTATTTGAGTAGTTTAACCAGACCACTGAGCTGACTTTCAGCTTTCATAGGACTGGCCCAAAGGATTAGAATAAAATGAGTTTATCTGTCATTACATTCCGGTTCCCCAGAATGTACCTGGCTAACAGCTCTACCGAGTGCAATCGCCCACTCATACAACTGCACCACCAACATGTAGAGTTGAAGGGAAACCAGTTCCCCCCCATCCTCTTTGTTGACAGAAGTTACTCTCATGGTGATGGGGGTAGTGACACTCATCAGCACCACAAAGTAGCTCGCCAAGATCCTGAACCTCTCGAAGAGTTAAGGAAGCTGTCTTGAGTTCCAGGATACTGATGTGGAGATGTTTGCCGTTCCGGTTCCACTCACCTGAAAGCAGCAACTCTTCCAGGTGTGTGCCTCATCCCTTGGTCTATGCACCTGAGAACGGGGGCATGACAGGAGGAGGAGTGTGAAGAGACACTCCAACAAGGTTCCTGTTGTCTAGCCACCATGTAATTCCTGATTCCCAATTCCCTTCCTCCCTGGGAGTAATGGAAAGGAATGGGAGTCCCTTACTGAAGACTAGAACTTTGCATTCTTCACTGAAGGGGATGAGGAAAAAGCCACTTGTGAGGGCCTGGCTTCCCCAAGGGCGACATGTGAACAAGGATGACTTGTCACTGTCGAGCTGATTGTTTCTGTAAGACAGGAATAACTGAACTCCTCTCTGAACCTGCTGATATGCGACTAAGACCATAACACCAGCATGTCTGGACACTAAGTGTTCTGCTCGAGTGTCAAATCAGGCTTCTCAAATCTGAATGAGAGTGCCAAGTCCCGGCAAATTAGAGAAGTCATTTCTTGTCCCCAAACAAAGATGGATATATATTTGAAAATATGCATCCTAACGAGTACTAACTGTATCATCCTCAGCAATGCCTTCACCTCTTCCTAGGGGTAAGGTTGAAGATGAGCCAGGAACTGAAGTCTGGAAGTGGAACACACATTGGAGAGGGGTGGGGGGGGAACTCGAAGGTTCCTGCCCTGTACGGTGCCATGTTGATTCATAGCTTGTCAGATACCCCCTCTCTTCAATAGCAGAATGCAAAAAAGAATGCTACCCCTAACATCCTTCCCCTTTCTTCATACCTCTGCTCCCTTCTCAGGGTGGACAGGGGCTAAAAGGAGCATTGCTGCACACCTTTCTGGTAAGGTAGAAGAAGATTGGGTGTATCTTCATGGGCCCTTTGAAGCCTGGGGCTTCTTCGGAGCCTGTAAAAAAAACATGCAAAGACCTGGAGGTCTTGACCACTGGCAGTGAACATGGAGATCAATTCCTTAACCTACCTCTGTCACCTGAGGTGTCAACTTCTACCACTAGCCAGAGGGAAGTGGAACCTAGTATCGGTTCGTTCCTGAGAACCAGTGACAACTCGCAACCAACAAACCTGGTAACCTGAGTCAAGCCAAACCTGGTACCCTGAGTCAAATCTTGGCAACAGATTCACACACAGGTTAGCTGTCTGGTGGGCTAGGTAGAAGAAGGTTCTACCTCCAGACAAAATCAGTCTCTTGAATGTGACTTCCTTTCCTGAACTATGAGAACTTTAAAAAGAAGAAGTGATCTTGGCCAGGTAGTGGAACCATGATCCATTCAGGGGACTCTCTATGGAATGCTGCTATGACAGTCAATTCCACTGTCACTGCCCTGTGGAAGGGAAATTCCCTCTGCAGGGAGGCAGTTAGCAATGGACTCGAACGTCAGATCAGTCTGTTTGGTCAGCAAAGGGCTCTCCAGGGTACTGGGGAATTCTTCTTGTGATTCAAAGGCTGAGGAAGTGTACTGCACAACAGGAGAGACCTGAGTGAATCATCTTGGTCATACAAGAGAAAATCCACCAGGCTAAAAAAAACCCTTTCGGCAAGTTGTGACCATGATTAGTACATCGACTTTGGTTTCCTATAGGGGATCCCAAAAAGCTTCGATGGCTGAAGAGCAGTCTACAAGGAAGGTAAATTTCTTTCTTGAGGTCTTAAACTGCCAAATTCATGTACAATCCCTGGGAAAAAACCTCCAGAGGGACCCTGTGATCTCTCTACCACTCAAGTATACAACTGGTTTGGTCCATAGATCAAATCCTGAGTATATGCTACTGATGTTGGGAAATGATGGAAGCACGAACATTTCCAGTCTCAAACCCAAAAACTATCTGATAACCGGTCCTCAAAAGACTCCGAGGAGGTAAGAGAACAGGTGAGAGAGTTTAGCACTTTTATGATAACTGCTGGAAGCCAAGGACCCTGCAGGCGTGTAAGGCCAGCCATACAGGTCTTGGAGAGCGGACGTAATCACGCAAACGTACACAGAAGCTATCCCCAAGTAAGCGGGTTTGTTCACATGAATGCAGGTGAGGGCTGACCCAGGAAGAGCGATCATGCACTCTTGGGCATGAACGCAGGCTGTCCTTAAGACATGCTAAGTCTTCTTCACGACTGTGGCCTCTGTAAGTGAAGATGATCGAATCAACAAAGCTTTGGGTTCCTTCTTGGTCCCCAAAAACTTTGAGGGCAGACTTACGATCCAAGGAAGCAGCCATGGTCTCTTCCCAAGATCACTGACACAGCAACATGATCTCTGAATAAGTTTTCCGAAGATCGGGGGTGTCCGTGTCCTGAGGAAAAAACCCTAGTGCCTTTCCAGGTCACATAACCCCTAGACTACCCTCGGCAAGAGAGAAGCCTTGACAGAACCCCGACACTTTCTCTTGAACACTTGAGCATACAACCGGCCCAGTCCTAGGATCGAACCCAGAGTGTAAGCTTTGTAGGAGGGCTGCTTTGGGACATGGCACCCCAATCATGAACCCTTCTGCCCAACTCCTGGCTCCTGGTGTAACCAGGAGATTGAAGAGACAAGTGAAAGGGCCGAGCACTTTTCTCTGACTTGCAAGAGCTGAAGCCTTGACAGGAGAGGAAAGCCATAAAACCCCGTCAACCTGCGGTGACAACGGACCGCACAGGTCTTAGAGAGCAAACCCACTCACGCTAACTTGGGTGGGGGCTGTCCTGAGGAGAGTGAATGGGTTCACGCAAATGTGCATGGAAGCTATCCCCAGGTAGGCTGGCTTGTTTGCGCAAACGCGGGCGAAGGCTGACCAGGGAGAGCAATCGTGCACTCTTGGGCGTGGACTCGGGCTGTCCTCTTATTATTATTATTATTATTATTATTATTATTATTATTATTATTATTACTAAAGTACAGTAGTTTAACCAGACCACTGAGCTGACTTTCAGCTCTCACAGGGCTGGCCCGAAGGATTTGACTAAAATACTAGGTCCAGGCCTGAAGTCAAGCGCTAGGACCCAATAGATCATTCCATATAATGATGAATGAATTAAAATGAAATTAAAAACTGTACATAGGCATATCCTCTCATACTGAAACACATACATACAATAAATACATTTACTCAGACTTTCTTACACACATACTAAAACGGTATATTAAAATTCGGACTATAAATTAAGCAAAATTTTTACATTTTTCTCTTTTTTTTAAATTCAACAAATATTAAAAGGGTTTTCATGCTTTTACTATTTACTCATTTTTATATTTTATTAATTAAACTACAGTTCTTCAAGAACATCAAAATTGGAACGACTGAAAATGTAAACGATTCTGACAAAATTTCTTTCACTGATCTATTTCCAAAAGTAGTCATTCGTTGTTGGCCATACTTTGGACATTCACATAACACATGTCTGACTGTTATTATTACTCTGCATTCTGAGCATTCAGGAGCCGGGCCATGTGGGCTGCTCATTAAGTGCCCATGTGTCAGACGAGTATGGCCTATTCTGAGACGTGTTAAAATTACTTGTGCGTGTCTCTCTCTCTGATATGATGAACTCCATTTTTTAACATTAGGTTTTATTTCTTTCAGTTTATTACTTTCACGTTCTTCATCCCATATATATTGCCATTTATTTATGATACCCATTTTTTTATGTGTGTTACATAATCAGTAACAGGGATATTCACATTTGATCTTGTCATGTGAGTTGCGTAGCTGCTTTGTCTGCATCTTCATTTCCTTTGATCCCTACATGGGCAGGGATTCCAACATATTTCTACATTTTTTTCCATTATTATATAATTTATGGAGATACAATTTAATTTGTTGTACTGTATTATTTTTCGATTTGTAACTCTGAATAGCTTCTATAGCGCTTCTCGAGTCACTGAAAATCACAAAATTATTGAATGATGATTCTTTAATTATTTTTATAGCTGATGCAATTCCATACAATTCTGCTGTAAATATAGAAGCATTATTAGGAAGAGAGAACTGATAAGTTTTGTCTTGGGACACTGCAGCATATCTCACTCTGTGTTCTGATTTAGATCCGTCTGTATATATTGTGTAATGTGGACCTTTTTGGCTTATATGCTCTATTGTATGTTGTCTATGGTGTTCTGGTGTACGTGAGTTACTTTTTGATAAATACTTGAGGTGTGTGCAAATTCTCATTTTATCCATTGTATCAAACGCACTTGTATATTTATATTCAGCGACTCTAACAATCTTCTAGCTCTAATTGGGAAAGGTGGTGGATGGTTATTTATAAAAACATCTCTTAATTCAAATAATTTTTTGGTTGGAGAATCACTAGTTTGAATTCTTAAAGCACTTTTCATTGTTACTAGCTCTCTATGGGGAGACAAAGGCAGTTCACCACATTCAACTTGTAACGATGATTTTGGTGATGATCTAAAGGCTCCTGAGCATATTCTAAGGCCTTCACTGTGAACAGGGTCTAACAGTTTCAGCACTGCGTCAGATGCTGAGCCATATACTTCGCTTCCATAATCAATGATGGGTAGAGTTAAGTATACCTTAGTTTTACCAGACCACTGAGCTGATTAACAGCTCTCCTAGGGCTGGCCCGAAGGATTAGACTTATTTTACGTGGCTAAGGACCAATTGGTTACTTAGCAACGGGACCTACAGCTTATTGTGGAATAACTGTTGCTTTATACAGTACAGGTTGACCATCACTAATCCGGCATCACTGGGACCTAGAGGGTGCCGGATTAGCCATTTATTAGGCTAGAATACACAAAACCCAGTAGCTAAGCACATCACCTTAGAATTAAAATATCCCATAAATCAGTACAAGTTGGATAATAAAGAAAAGACAATTATCAAATACAGGTAGTGCTCGAGTTACGATAATTCGACTTACAATATTTCGAGTTTACGATGGGGTTAGCAATTAACACCAGACAAAAATATTTAGGAAATATTTTTAGAATTCGCGCAGGCGCAGGCAGCACTTACAATCAGGCAGTGAGAGAGACCAACTTACAATAGAAAAACTTCTTTTCCTCCATCTCTTTATTCCATCTGCTAGTTAAAAGTTATAGAGAATGATAAAAGTATCGTTAGTAATGTTATACTCTTGCAAAAATGCAAACAGCCATAAACAACTGAACGGGAAACTGTTGTTTTGCTAATAATCGTATCAGATAACAACTGTTTTGCTTATATTTCAACCGTAGTTATGTTACAAATGACGTTAAGTACTGTACAATAGGACTGATATATTTTTTACACTATACCCTTATTCGCTTTGGAGAAAAGATCGGCAGGGAAATATACTGCTACAGTAACTTAAAGCTGTAAGTTGTAGCTGAAGCTGAGAAAACAATGTTCAAGCCACTAATGACTATAAATTATCGTACATCGGCAACATGGATGAAAATTGGAGAGAATATATTTTAATCAAAACTATTGGGCATGGAAGAATACAAATTACTACTGTTTTCACACAGATAAAAGATAAATACGTAAAGCTCGTATTATGATGAAATCAAGAGAAAATAGCGAATGGAATCTTGATTTTTTTTTTACACAAAACAAACATGCCCCCAAAATGGCCAGCCGTGATTCCCATGAACGTCATATATTAACGAAAAAATAGCTAAATTAATTTCACAACGAAACGTATTTAAGTTATATTTCGACTTAAAACACTTCGTATAACGAAAAATATCCGTGTCCCAAATAAATAAAGTATCCATATTCATTTACGCTAACTAAAAGCAAGAAAAGCACTTTGAACTTAGTTAAATGCGGCGAAATAAACACCACGATACCGATTCCCAAAACAAAACACTGATCGCAAT